>NW_022631004.1:1512347-1769847 GCF_010015895.1 Lontra canadensis | reverse complement strand
AAAGAGGCAATCTGAAATTGCTTTGGAGTCCATGACCCTGAAAGCAGACCTCCAGCAGGGATGAATGAGGATTTGGCATTTAAATACCCACTCCTGGGTACCTGGGTGGCTCAGTCTTTAAGCATCTGCCTTCAGCTCAGGTCATGATCCCTGGGTCCTGGGATTGAGCCCCTCATCAGGCTCCCTGCTTAAAGGGAAGTCTGCTTCTCACTCTCCCACTCCTCCTGCTTGAAGATAGGCAACCAAAAGACTATTACTTAGAGAAAAGGAAAAATATTAGAAGTTACATATATTTTCAATAGCATTCATTTTTTAAAATTATTTATTTGACAGAGAGAGAGAGAGAGAGAGAGATCACAAGTAGGCAGAGAGGCAGGCAGAGAGAGGGGGAAGCAGGCTCCGTGAAGAGCAGAGAGCCCGGTGTGGGGCTCGATCCCAGGACCCTGGGATCATAACCTCAGCCGAAGGCAGAGGCTTTACCCACTGAGCCACCCAGGTGCCCCCTACATATGTTTTTATAACTGATTTTTCCCCCTTTTTTAAAGATTTGATTTATTTTGAGAGAGAGAGGGAGAGAGTGTTCAGGAGAAGGGTCAGGGGCAGAGGGAGAGAGAAAAACTCAGACTCCATGCTGAATGTGGATCCTGACATGGGGCATGATCCCACAACCATGAGATCATGACTTGAGCTAAAATCAAGAGTCAAATGCCTGATCTACTTAGCCACCCAGGTGCCCTTATAATTGAAATACTTTTAGTTGCAAAGAAAGTATACAAAAATCTGGATAATTTTATGCCCTTGACTTCTAAGCCAAAGACACATAATCAGTATTCCTTAAGAAATGTATTTGAAGGGGTAGTGGGGGGCATCTGGGTGGCTCAGTAGGTTAACTGACTGGGCTCAGTTGATTAAGCATCTGCCTTCAGCTCAGGTCATGATTTCCTTGTCCTGGGATCCAGCCCCATGTTAGACTCCTTGTTCAGTCGGGAGTCTGCTTCTCCCTTTCCCTATGTTCCTTTGGCTTGTGCACTCACTCCCTTTCTCTTTCTCTCTGTCAAATAAATAAAATCTTAAACAAAAAAGAGATGTATTGAAGGGGAGACATTTTAAGGTAAAATTTATCCCATTTGAAAGTTTAGGCAAAGGTGAGTCACTTTCATTGACAGTTCTATAAACATGAAGGCTTATTTTCTTCCTCCTCACCCCTCCTCCCCACTCTCACCCTTCCCTCCTCCTTCTCTTCTTCCACTTCTTCCTCCTCTTTAATGTTTCTTCCTCTTCCTCTCCTCCTCCCTTCCTCCCCCTCCTCCTTCTTCTCCTTCTCCCCCCACCCCACCCTCTCCCCATCTCCTTCTCCTCCTTCTTGCTTGAACTTTAAGACAGCTCTCTGGGTCTCTCTTCTGTTTTACCTCCAATGTGGCCCGAGGGACCATCTGGTATCCACACTCTCACCAGCCTCCTCCCCATTCAACTTCCTGCCTCTTTCTTCCAGTTATTTTTCTCCAGAGCTCAGCTAGACTTTAGATTCCACCTGCACTACTCACTGTAGGCATGAGGGTTAAATGGGTCATTATTCCATTTCCTTTGTCATTTACTGGATGATCTGATCACTGTGATGGACTTTCCTTACCAAGTGGTAACTTACACTTAAGATTTTGAGTCTATTAGCTAGATCATACAGTCCAATTTAGTTTACCAAAATTTTAGAGTAATTTGTAACTAAAAGTGCAGGTCGTAGTTGGGTTTTTTTAATTTTTTACCTTTGAGAATTCTTGTTGTGTAGGGGCATAGAAAAATAAGGGAAATGGGAAATGTAAGATCAAGTATAAATGCTTGTTTGCTTGTGAAGTAAGGAAGAAATTGGAGCACTACATATAATATGTAAATGTGAATCACTAAATTCTACAACTGAAATTAATAGTATACTGTGTGTTAACTAACTGTAAGTCAAATAAAAACTTAAATAGAAAAGATGAGGGCAGGTAGGCAAAGGAAGACAGAGGAGAAGCAGTATTGAGCAGTCTGGAGAAAAATGTTCTGTACTCTATTTTCTTTTGAGTCTCTGTGGAAGTAAAATATGTCACATAAGTTTTCAAGGTCAGAAAGAAAAATCAGAGTGACTACAAGACCACATCAAAAGTATGGCTTATAGTGAGTCTGAGTAATCGAACTCTGGATGTCATACAGAAATTTTGATAAGTATGAAGCAACAGAATAATTTCTACCTCCCGAAAACACGTAAGAGGGAAAGTAATTCTGGACATGAAGGACAGGCAGAAAAGAAAAAGAAACCTCTTATTAGGGATCAAACATAATGGTGAATATTTCAGTGGATATTTCATTAAGTCATCAAATACTAATTGAGTAGCTACTGTGCAATAATATTATTCTAGGTTCTAGGTGTGCAGCAAGGAGTGAAATATAGGACATTAGATAACAGTGGAAATGACTGGGAAAAAAGGGGGAATAGGGAAAGCTGGATTTGGGATGAGCAATGGTAAGTAAGGGTAGGGAAATGTCTCAATTAGGTAAATTTAAGGCAAGACAGAAAGAGAGTTCATAAAGGAAAATGACTAACAAAGGTTTTGAGAAAGCATGTATAGGATGCTCTATGAAAACAAGGCAATTTGTGTGGCTGGGTGAGAGGAGGGAATGAGGTTAGTAAATTACTGTAGGTCATTATAAGGACTTGTATATTATTTTGTGTTAAAACAGACATTAGAGAGATCAAAGTCAAAAATTTAGAATACACTAATTTCAAATATATAGAGATCAATTTGGCTCTTGTTTTAAGAACACAATCTGGAGAAGCAAGGTGGAAGAGTGAAAAATTGGTAGGTTATTGCAATAATTCAGGTATAAGAAGACAATAATTTGGAATAAGTAGTAGCAGTATGGAGTGGTAAATAATGGCATTCTAGTTACATTTGGAAGTAGAATCTACGGTCACACCATCCTGAACGTGCTCGATCTCATCTGGAAGTAGAGTCCACAGGATTTGCTGACATGGAAATGGAATGTGAAATAAAGATGATTCTGTCCATTTTGGCCTGAGAAGTTGAAAATAGTTTTAACTATTTGAGATAAGGAAGGCTGTGGGTATAAAAAGTTAGAATGGGTAGATAAGATTGGGAATTTGGTATTGATATCCACTTTAGCTGTGCAATCCTACTCTTACCTCTAAGTTTGGGTGATAAGAAAATTTCTCTTGCTTTTTCCAAATCATGGTAGTTGATTCTCAAACAATATCTCTAAATTAATTTAAGAAGACTAAAGTTGTTGGGGTGCCTGGGTGGCTCAGTCATTAAGCGTCTGCCTTCAGCTCAGGTCATGATCCCAGGGTCCTGGGATCCAGCCCTGCACTGGGCTCCCTGCTCAGAGGAAGCCTGCTTCTCTCTCTCTCTCACTCCCCCTGCTTGTGTTCCCTCTCTCACTGTGTCTCTCTCTGTCAAATAAAACAAACAAACTTTAAGTTGGAAATAAATTGATTGGTGGAGGAGGGGTTATGTTTAGTGTAAAAAGGAAATAAGTTATTGAAACAAAGCATTATTTGTGAAAAATATTTTTATTGGGTGTAGCTGAACAAAGCAGTTCTAAGTTCCCTGATGACGTTAACATTATAAATCAAATGGGCAGGACATATTTCAGTCTTTGCCTTGACTTGACATCTCAGCAAAATTTTTGACAAGGTTGGTCGCTCATTATTTCTGAAGCACTGTCTTATCTCTGTTACCCATTCTTCAGATTTTTGACCATTCCTTTAAGTTTATATCACATGCTTACCACCTCCCATTTGGTCATTAAATGTAAACATTTCTCAAGTATTAGTCTTATTTTATTTAAAAAATTAAGCTCTTTAATTATGTTATTCCTCATTTATCTCAGTAGTTTCTGACACTATTATAGCTTGATTGTCATTGAAGTTAAATTTTAACTGTTATTTTTCATTTGAGATCAATCTGGAATTTGAGTCAAATGGAATGAGCCCCTTTGGCAAATTCTTTAGCCATCTCTATAATTTTTTTCTTTCCAGATAAGTTCCCATATTACATTGCTCAGATGAATTGTGCATAAGATGTTAAATTCCTTCTAAAATGTATCAATTTACACTTTTGCCAGTGATACATATTGAAGAGTCTTATTTGTCTTATTCTTCCCAATCCTATTATCACTCTTAATATTGAACAATTTGATCAACTAAATGTATCTTATTTTCATCTGCTTGTGTTACCAGCTTGCATTAAGTTTTGTGAGTTACTTGTTCTTATGTTTTGGCCTCCCCCCACTTATTGAATATTTATATTTTCTGACTTTAAAAAATTAGTGCCTTGTAAGTAGATAATCTAGTCTCTATTGAAACTAAATATATGTATATGTGTGTATATATACACACATACATACATATATATATATATATATAGAGAGAGAGAGAGAGAGAGAGAGAGAGTGATTGTGCACATGAGCAGGGGGAGAGGGATAGGCAGAGGGAGAGAGGAAAGTGAGAATCTTAAGCAGGCTCCATGTCCCATGTGAAGCCTGAGTCAGGACTCAGTCTCATGACCCTGAGATCATGACCTGACCTGAAATCAAGAGTCAGACATTTAATCCACTGAGCCATCCAGCTGCCTCAAAATTATATTTCTTTTGAGTAATTACTAGCATTGATCTGAGAAATGAAAATAACTATATCTGGATTTCTCCCATAAGTTCAATTTCAGATATTACCAGTGGATTGTTAGATGAAGTTTAGCTCAAGAAGAGAGAATCTTCCAGTAGAAATTGGGTAGAGAGAAAGAAAGAGAACTACTGGGATGCCTGGGTAGCTCAGTCGGTTAAGCATCTGCCTTTGGCTCAGGTCATGAAACCTGGGTCCTGTGATTCAAGTCCTGGTTTGGGCTCCTTGCTCAGCAGGGAGCCTGCTTCTCCCTCAGTCTGCTTGTGTGCTTCCATTCTCTCTCTCTCTCTCTCTCTCTCTCTGTCTTTCTCAGACAAATAAGTAAATAAAATCTTTTAAAAAAAGATGAAGGGAAATACTACTTGCTGATTGGAATTCATTTATGTGGACACTAGGGAAAGATTTACCTCTTTTTTGTTTGCTTGAAGTTCTAGTTTAAAAGTGCCGTATACACAAACAAATTTAGTACTACTAAATTGAAATTGTTATATATAATATCCACATTTAGATATTGATTATGAATTTCCTACATTTACTACCTGAGTTATTTTGGTTCTCTATAATTTTAAAACTCTGTTTAATTAAATCAATTGTTTCATTATAAAGATATTAGAGCTTATCTTCTCATTATCCAAACTATGTAGGAAATGTCATTGACATTTTTTAACTATTTATAAAAATAACAGTATGACTTTAATTGTCTTAATAAAATTGCTTTAGTCTTAATTAAAATCTCTTCCAGAGAAGATATTGTGTAGGCTTATAAGCAATTTCTTAATATGGGAAAACACAGAAACTTGTTACATATTTATAAATTGGAAAATAATTGGGAATAAATAACTTTGTTCTTTTACTAGTTTACATAGATAATGTGATGACTGTTGAAGTTTAAAATTAGTTCTTGAACGAACACATGTGGTAAGTTATCTTAAATACTGAAAATACCAGAAAATAGTAATTGCTGTTTTATTTCTCAGAATGCTATTCTCATACCCACTTCACTCTTATTTTATTAAAAGAAAGCTATTATCACAAGTTAGATACTGCCCTTTTATATTCTGAATTATATTACTGTTTGATTTGCATGAATGTGATTTTTTTATCTCTGTAAGTGAATATTTTTGCTAATTATTATCTTTCTTAGTAGTAATCTAGACATCAGATAATAGAATAACATCATTTAGCTGCTAGTGGGGAATTTGGCTCTTGAGCTAAACATTCATCAATACATTCCTTACAATATTGCATGTTCCCTTTGTGGTGAGATATTTGTACACAAATCATAAATTTTCTATAGTGTGCAGTTGACCCTTGAACAAAGCAAGCATTAGGGGTGTCAAATACTTATACATTTGAAAATCTGCACAAAACTTTTGACTCTCTCAAAACAACTACCTACCTCATATCTAATAGCCTACTCTTGACTGGAAACCTTACCAATAACATAAACAGTCAATCAACACATTTTTCTGTTGCGTGTATTAAATTTATTGTATTCTTAAAATGCATGAGAAAAGAAAATGTTACTAAAAATCATAAGAAAAAATGCATTTACAGAACTAAAATGTAAAAGAAAAAAAAATCTGTGTATAAGTGAACATGCACAGTTCAAACCCATGTTTTCCAAGGGTTAACTCTATTTCTCTTTACCCTTTTACCTCCTATAATTTGCATGTCCCCTACAGACTTCCACCATTCACTCAATGCTCAGCCCAGTACCTAAATCATAAGAAGTGCTCAATAATGTTGAGTGGATTGGTATAAAAATAAAGGTAGAATCTAGAAGCTAAACTATTGACAAACTCTGTGGGGAAGGCGGGTACCTTGTTACTGTTAAAACAAATAGTGTAAGAAATAGAGGATTATTATTGAGCAGTTTAGTATTCTGCTGATTCAAATCTAAGGGACTGTAGAAGTTACAATAAATATCCAGTAATAGTGTTAAAAGAAATTTCTGTTTTTTAGAATCTAAGTTTCTCATAGCCAGAGAAAACGTTTTGGTCGCAAATGTGTTCTCATACTTTGTACAGTGAGTGATTTGTTCATTCTTGCCCTAAATGAATGTTTGTGGAGGGAAGAAGGAAATGAGGGAAGTTAGTAGGGAAAGAAGGAAGGAACCCCATACATTAACAGTCACTTTACATTCTCTCCTTCCTTTCCAAACTCTTAACAACAACTAGCATGTATTCAGTCTCTAGGGATTTGTATGTTCTGAACATTTTAATATAACTGAAATTATACAGTATGTAACTTTCTGTGTCAGGCTTCTTTCACTTAGCATATTGTTTCAAGGTTCATCTATGTTGTAACCTGTATTATCTTTTTTTTTTTTAATGGCTGAATATTCCATCAAATGGCTATGCAACATTATGTATATCCATTGAGCAATTAATAGATATTTTGAGTTGTTTCCACTTTAAGGATATTATTAATAATGTTATAAATATTAATTTATAAGATTTTGTGTGAAAATGATTTTATTTCTCTTTGATATATTCCTAGACATGGAATTCCTGGTTATATGGTAGCAGCGTATTCAGCTTTTTAAAGAATTTTCAAAAGTGGCTACATCTTTTACAGTCTCACAATGTCTGACAATTTCCCCACATTCTTGCCAAAACTTAATATTGTCTTTATTTTTTTTTTATTATCCAAATGGGTGTAAAGTGGTATCTTATTGTGGTTTTGGATAGCATTTTCCTAATGACTACTTTAGAATCTTTTTTTGTGTCTGTTAGCAATTTCTATATTCTTACTAAACAAATGTTTATTCCCTTCAGCTATAATTTTTATGAGTTGTCTTTTATTGTTAGTCATTAAATTTCTTAGTGATAAATACAAATTGCTTATCAGATACACAATTTGCAAACATTTTCTCCCATTCTGTGGGTAGTGCTTTTATTTTCTTGATCATTTCCTTCAAAGTACAGATGTTTTTAAATTTAATAAAGTCTAATTATCCTGTATGTTTTTCTTCCTTCCACCTGTATTTTTGGTATTATATGTAAAAAATAACTGCCAGATATGAAACCATGAGTTACTATTTTTTTCCTAAAATTTTACAGAGTTTTGATTCTTACATTTCATTTTTAATCCATTTTGAGTTATTTTTTTGTATACGGTGTGATCCAGGTTTCCAACCTTTTTTTTTTGTTTTTTCATGTGGATATCCAGTTTTCCAAGCACCATTTGTTGATATCTGTCCTTAACTATTGACTGTTTTGACACTCTTGCCACAAACCTTTTATTACAAAATTGACCACAAATGTAAATTTATTTTTGGTTTCTCAATTCCACCAATTACTCTTTATATTATACAAAATATATAGTAGCACATAACCTTGATTACTGCAGTTTTGAAGTAAATTTTGAATTTGGAAGTGTGAGTTCTCTAACCTTGCTCTTCCTTTCCAAGATTATTTTGATTTTTCTATATCCCTTGGATTTCGATATGAATTTCAGGATTTGTTTTTCAAGTTATATTCAAAGGGAAATTAGAAATTTGATAAGGATTGCACAGAAGCCATAGCTCAATTTGGGGAATATTGTTATCTTAACAATATTAAATCTATTAATCCAAAAAAATGGAAATTTTTAACTTAAGTTACCTATAATTAATTTCAATAACATTTTGTAGTTTCTAGAATACAAGTTCTGTACTACTTATTATTAACTTTATTCCTATTTTATTCTCTTAGAACCTATTAAAGGTTTTAAGATTTATCATTGATAATGTAAAGTAAAACTGGTTTTTGTATATTAATCTTATATCCTGAAATTTGCTTATCTTTTCATTAGTTTTAATAGAATTTTGTTTGTGGATTTCTTGGGATTTTCTATATAAAAGATTATGTTATTTACAGAGATAATTTTACTTCTTTCTTTGCATTCTGGATGTTTTTTAAGTCTTCATTATAAAATGGACAAGAATTGTTAAGAATAATTTGTCTTATTATCTCAGGGAGAAAGTTCTCATTTTTTAAGTCTTTCAGTCATTAAGTATCACTTAAGGTGTGTTTTTTGTTGTTGTTTTTGTTTTGTTTTATAAATAGCTTTTACAAAGTGTAGGAAGTTCCTTCCTAGAAATAGGATAAGAATAGAAAATAGAATAGAATAGAAAATAGAAAAAGAATGTTGGGTTTTTTCAATTTTTTTTGAATGTGTTGCAGTTACTACGGTTTGTCTCCTTTATTAATATGACATATTTGATTGATTGATTTTCATTAAATTGAACCAGTTTTATATTCCTGAGATAAATCCCACTTGGATATACTATTTAATCATTTTTAAGTGTTTATGAATTGGGTTTGTATTTTTTTAGAATTTCTGCATTCATATTTATAAGGGATTTATAGCTTTCATTTCTTGTGATGCCTTTATCTGATTTTAGCATCAGGGTAATATTAGTTTTACAGAATCAGTTTGAAAAGTGTTAATTTCTCTCTCTCTCTCTTTTAACAAATTGTGTAAATCCTTCACAGAACTCAGCAGTAAAGCCATCTAGTCATGGATAATTAGTTGATTACAAATTAAATCTCTACATGTTAAAGCCCCAAACATTTTTTTTTCTTGATTTTTTTTGGGTAGTTTTTGTTTTTCTAGAGATATATTTATTTATTTTTAAAGGTTAATTTTGTCATTCTATAAATACAGAAGATTGTTGATAGTATTTCCTTATAATTCTTTTTATTTCTACAAGGTTGATAGTAATGCTCCCTCTCTCATTTCTGATTTTAAAATTTCAGGCTTCTCTCTCTCTCTTTCTCTCTCTGTCTGTTTTTATTTTTTTTTCCCCCCATGGTTTGTCTACCTAATAGTTTACTAAATATGTTGATCTTTTCAAAGAACCACCTTTTGTTTTTGTTAAATATCTGTATTGTTCTGTTATACTCCTCTCTTTCCATCTTTTATTGTTTCCTTCATTTTGCTCATAATATGTTTAGTGTGCCATTGTTTTTCCTGTTTCTTTAAGTGGAAGATTAGATTTTTTATTTGATGTCTATCTTCTTTTTACTGTAAACATTTATAGCTATAAATTTCCATTTAAACATTGCCTTATCTTCGTGCCACAAATTTTGGGATGTTTTCATTTTCATTTATCTTAGAGCATTTTCCAATTTCTCTTAATTTTTTTCTTTGACCCATTTATTATTTGGGAGTTTGTTGTTTAACTTGTACATACTTGTGAATTTCTAAAATTTTCTTCTCTTTATTTCCATTTTTATTCCATTATGGTAGGAAATCATATTTTATATCATTTTACACATTTTAAACTTACTGAAGTTTGTTTTATGTGCTATCTAACTTTATCTTGGACAAAGTTTCATATATATTTGAAAAGGACATATATTCTGTTTGTTGAGTAAATTGTTCTATAACTATAGGGCTCTATTTTTTGGCATGTATATGTTTATAAATTTTAAGGTTTCTTGATGGATTGGCCTTTTGATCATTATAAATTGTTTTTCCTTATCTCAGTAATTTTTGTTATAAGGTCTATTTTGACAATAGTGTAGATATCACATGACTATTTTAGTCATGATTTGCATGGTATACTTTTTGTCATTTTAATTTCAACTTGTTTTTGTCTTTGAGAGTCTCTGTAAATAGTAAATACAACCATACTTCATTTTATTGTGCTTTGCTTTATTGTACTTCACAAATACTGCATTTTTTACAAATTGAAGATATATGGCAACCTTGCATTGAGCAAGTCTAATGGTGCCATTATTTTGATAGCATTTGCTTACATTGTGTCTCTGTGTCACGTTTTGGTAATTCTCACAATATTTCAAACTTTTTATTATTATTTTTGTTATGGTGGTGTATGATTAATGATTATAATTCACTGAAAGTCAGGTGATAGTTAACATTTTTTAGCAATAACTTTTAAATTTTGATATTTTTGAGAGATTTATTTATTCATTTTAGAGTAAGAGAAAGTACAGGAGTGGAGGGGAACAGATAGAGAAAGGGGAAGTAGACTCGCCACTGAACGGGGAGCCCAGTGCAGGGCTTAATTCCACTACCTCAAGATCATGACATGAGCTGAAACCAAGAATTGGACTAAGTTAAATGACTGAGCCACCCAGGATCTCTGAAATAAATTATTTTAAATTAAGGTATGAACATTGTGTATTTACATATACTGCTATTTTATACTTCATAGAATACAGTGTATTATAAACATAATTTTTTATAGGCACTGAGAAGTTAGAAAATTAATTAAACTTACTTTACTGCAATATTCACTTTATTCCAGTGGTTTGGAATTGAAACTGCAGTATCCCAGAGGTGTGCCTATAGTTGGTTCGTGTTTTTTGGTTTTTGTTTTAATTTTCCATTATGCTAGTCCATGATTTTTGAGAATTTAAAATTTTTATTTGTATATCATTCTATTTCCTTTTTTTTTTTTACATTAAGTACATATTTTCTAGTAACCTATTTTAATTTGCTTTTTATTTATTTTGCCAAAAATTTTTAGGGTATATTTTTTATTTTTTTTCTGGGATATAAATTAATCTCTTTATTTACAACAACCTACTTTAGTTTAATACCAACTTAATTTCAATATTATACAAAAACTTTGCTTTTATGCAGCTCTGTTGCCTTTCACTATTTTTGTACTATTATCACACAAATTACTTTTTGTGTATTATGAACCAGGTGTTATATATATTAAAAACAATGTTTTATAATTTTGCTTTATATAGGTTTCTTTTAAATCAGATAAAAATACACAAAATACATTTACATTGTCTTTATATTTTACTATGTAGTTTCCTTTATTAGCAGCCCTTATTTCATCATTTGAATTCAAATTACTATCTAGTGTATTTAAATTAATTAGGTAATGGTAAAACTTTTAAATTAATAGTTAAAAACTTTCCACAAATAAAATCTGAAAACAATTTGGCTTCACCGCTGACATACATCAAATAGTATAAAAAATATACCAATCCTTGATAAAAATTTTGTTAAAGGAAGAAAAACTTTATTTTGAGGATAGCATTGCCCTATGGTAAAACTAAAGACATAACAAGAAAAATTTATATCAGTATAACTCAGTAATCTAATTGCAAATGTCTTTAACAAAATTTTAATATATGAAAAGTAGCAATAAATATGAAAGATAGTACATAATGATGAAGTAGAGTTTATCTCAGGCAAGTTGGGTTTAAGATTTTAACATCAATTGATGTGATTCACCATGTCCCAAAATAAAGAACAAAAAAATCCTGTGATGATCTAAACAAAGAGAAAACCTTCAAATCCTACAGAAAGGAAAAGTATCATTTCACATTTTTTTTGACATATGCTTGATTAATTTCAAGGTTTACCTATCTGATAATATAAGAATACTATAACTAAACATAGGTATATGTAACAGAATCCCAGTAATATAATACTATTCTTATATTTTAATTTTTGGCACAAGTCTTCTAAACATAAACCCAATCCTTCATTAAGAACGTGCAGACTAGGGGCGCCTGGGTGGCTCAGTGGGTTGAGCCACTGCCTTCTGCTCAGGTCATGATCTCAGGGTCCTGGGATCGAGCCCCACATCGGGCTCTCTGCTCAGCGGGGAGCCTGCTTCCCCCTCTCTCTCTGCCTGCCTCTCTGCCTACTTGTGATCTCTCTCTCTGGCAAATAAAAAAATTAAAAAAAATGCAGACTGCTTAAGAATAGATTGAAATTTTGCTGATGCCTTAAATGTATTTTTGTGGATATTATTGTATAAAAGACTTTGAGATTATAGGAATGATTAAGGTACCAAATATATGAAAGACCTGATATAATTCTGAATATAGGAAAAGGTGTTATAAGTTAATGAAGAAAAAATTTTATTTGGCTATTGTCACTTGGATATATTGCCAAAATATTAACTAATATCCTAGTAGTACATTTCACAGTAGTAGGCTATAAAATATAAACAGGTAAATCTCAGCAACCACAAATAATACTTAGAACTGAAGTAAAAGAAAAATAAAAACACATAGGTGTCATCTTTAAACTTCTGAGAAGTATTAGAAATTATGTGGCAGGCAATTCCCAGGAGCAAATAAGTGATTGAGAAGATAAGAAAATCCAATATAACCATATATTTTCATTCCTTGGATCACAATGTCTTATTCAAATATTTTCCACCTCCCTATTCACAGTCTTACAGTTTTTAATAATTCTTATGATAATTTGCATTCCTATAAGGACTCCCTGTAAAACAAATGGAATTAATGATACCTAGATTTACTTCTAATAAATGAACTGATTGTATTGGGGAAGAAATAATCAGAAGATTAAATATGAACTAATTTAATGTATAAAAATTTTATGAATATTAATTTAAAATTTTTTAAAAATAAATTGGACAAATGCCATTTAAATTATTAAAAAAGAGAAATTGTGCTCTTATGTGAATTTTGAATTCTTTAACAGAAACTATAGAACTAGTTTTCAAGATTAAAATTTATTTTCAGCCCCTCCTATAACAAAGAGAACAAGCATCTTGTGGCAAGAGCCTGGACTAGGGGACTCAATAAATCTTTTAATTTCATGATAAAAATTTCTAATCTTCTTTATTAACAACAAAAAATACATAAAGAATCCTCAGCTATAGCTTGTTATTATATCACAATGTTAAGATACAGCTACCTTTACTGTATAATTTTTGGCAGGTAAAGCCACATTTATTATCTTATTTAGATTATAGGTAAAGGTTAGTCTTAGCATCTTCAAAGGCAATTTGCAGCCTCAAGAATGTCTTTTGTGATATTTATAACTCTGAAATTTTAGGAAATTCTGTTCTTTCTAATTTGAACCCTCATGTTATATACTCCATTTTTTTTTTCTAATTTAATCCTTAGAGAAAATAAATATTAACTGGTCCCACGTGAAAACTAATTCTTTAAGTTGATCTGTTAACATACTGATCTGGTCTCAATTAACTAGGTCTAAATGTAAAAGTTAATCAGTTTTGGGGGGTTTGCTCAATGATTTTCATTTTCTCAATGTCTTTTTAAATTGTGGAAGTCAAATGCAGACTTTTTTTCTAATTTGGGATTTTTAAAAAATGATTAAATTTGAATTAGGAATTAAGTTTATACTCATACAAATACAAGATACCATTAGTGTAATAATAAGTGAATCTTCATGTTAAAAAATAATTTTCAAAAACACTTTTGTTTCTTAGTTTAATATAGAAAACAGATGCAAAGTGTATTGAAATAAGCTCTTTGGTGTGTTCATTTTATGATAACAAAGGGCACTTTCAGAAATATGGCTAAATGCTTGAAATTTTTATGATCTTAGTAAATTACCTATTAGTATAATTATTAAAGGTTTTACAGAACTTTATGTGCATATACAAAATGAACACATATGAAAGTTTTTCAATTATAGAGGCAGATATTTATCATGTAAGAGACTACCTTAATTTCTTGAGTCCCTGATTTCTTCAAAGATCATAATTTTCTAGGAGAAAGAAATATTTTAATATTCTTATGGCCATTCAGAATAGAGTAATTAAAAAAATACAACTGTATCCATTTAAAACAATGAAGAACACCTTACAATGCTGTGCAATAAAAATTACAAGTTTCCATTAATAATTGCACATGTATTAGAATGAGAAGTTTGTCATTTTAGCATTGAAATGAAATATAAAAAGAAACCACTAATTCTTTCATAATGACTACTGAATAAGCTGTGAAGAATAATTAAATCATTGTTGCTACTATTGTGATGAAGAATGATTACTCCATGTGAATATAGTCCAGATGCTAGTTGTGTTCTGGAAATTTGGTTATATTTGCTTCAACTCTAATTCTATTAACTATGATACTCCAAAACCAAACTTGTTTTTTGGGTTTGTTTGTTTTTTGTTTTTCTTTAAAGATTTTATTTATTTCAGAGAGAGAGAGGGGGTGAGGGACAGAAGGATAAGCAGACTCCCTGCTGAGCAAGGAGCTTGATGTGGGGATCAATCCCAGGACTCTGAGATCATGACTGGATCAGAAGGCAGACAGTTAACCCACTGAGCCACCCAGGTGCCCCCAAACTGGAATACTCTTATTAGAGATTTAGATCAGTTTATTTTGTCTGTTTTCCTTTGATTCCTTGCAGCTGTCTGCTCATGTTTACATTTCTTTGTTCCAGCAACCAGGGTAAAATTCATTTTTCCTCCGTTTTCAGAGAACCAAAGTTTATTATTTAAACATATTTTTGAAGATTTGGGACATTGTGATGAGGGCTCATATTGCATCATAAGTAATTTTCCATTTTTTCCTTAATTCCTCCTTTTCTTATCCCTTTATTCACTTTCTTCTACTTTCTTTGTTGTAGTATATCATATTCTACAATTTATATTTGTGATTTATTTTTTGTAATTTACCACTGTTGATTATGAACAGAAAAACAATAAATATTATGAAAGATATGAGCTAAATTGGGGAAATAGAAAAAACTGTATGAAATAAATCCATGAAGGAGAAGGGAATTAAATCATTAATATCACCACAGAGAAAGAATATATTGTAATAATGAAACAAGAGTAAAACACTATGCAAAGGAATATGCAGGGAACAAAGAGATCTTGGAATTAAAACTATAGTAACAAAACTACAATTTTCTAAAAGTTTGGAATAAAAGATTAAGAAAATGTCTTAGTAAACCTTAAAAGAAGATGGAAAGTAGAACAATTAAATTAGGGTCCCAGTCTAGCAGTGTAGCTTCCTAAATGATTTCAGATAGATTGAATGGAGAAAGTAGAGAAGAAATAGTATACAATAAACTAATTTTTTAAATTCCAAGAACTTAAGTACCTGAATTTCAGAAGAAAGAAGTGTATTAAAACCTGGTAAAGTTGAACTGTTAAACCCAGGTTTTATGAACAGGAATTATATCAATCATATATAAGATAAAAAGAAAATCATTTTCAAACATGTGAGTCCTAAAAAAGTTCTCATTCTCTTTGTAATAAATGGAATAAAGTAAGAAAATGGAAAAAAATGGGGTACTGGAAATAGAAATTAGAAAAAAAGGAAGGAAGCCTAAAAGTGAAGAGGAAGTTCCATTCCAAGATGATGGTTTTGCAAGCATAGAATAGAATATAGCTTTAAGTCCAAAGATCTCCACATAAACCTACTCAAGAAAATACATAGAATATGATAAATAATGACTGAATATTAAAAGAAATGTCCAACATATATGTATATGGTTGTGTGTATATGTATTATATATATGTGTATATTTAGTTATAAATACAAGCTGTGCATTATATATTTTATATCCTATATACAAATACTCTATTCTTATAACGCCTTATAAATCAGAACCGATTTCTCTATTTTGCATGTAAGGAAACCTAAAATGGATTAGATAAATGAGATTCATTTAGATTCACAATAGATCTTTTTGTCATGTATGTTAACATGATACATTTGGAATGAAAAATAGAGATGAGCTTTTCAAGTTCCATATGCCTTTGCAGAAACATTTGCACAAAGATAAATATCTGCAGAGTAAAAAGTGAAAATGTTATGAGGATAAAACACCATTTCTATTGTAACTATAAAATGTATTGCTGTTTAAAATGTGTGTGGCATAAAGTAGCACATCCGTGGGATGGAGGATGCATGTAGTTTTGTAACACATTCAGTTGCACTGAAATTCCTAGAAAGTTGTAACTTTCCATTTATCTTCTGAACTAAATAATGTAGCCTTATAAAATATGAATGTTTATATTTAATGACAGTGTGTTATTTACTATTTTTAAAGGAGTTTTATTATTTTAAGATTCTATTCATTTATTTGACAGAAATCACAAGTAGGCAGAGAGGCAGGCAGAGAGAGAGAAGGGGGAAAACAGGCTCCCTGCTATTTACTTTTTGACCCATGTTGTAGATTAAACCACATATGTCAAACATTAGAATCAATTTCATTATTTTTAATAGAGATTTTTTTATTTTGGATATGGATTTAACAATAGTATTTACTGCCCTGCACTAAGAGATGATGTAGTCTCTTTTACAGAGTTAGCAGTAGTAACCAAGAATTTTTAGCAGAGGCCTTTAAAACACAAGTAATATATACTCTGCTGTTTCTCTTGTCATTTTAATAGTTGTGCTTGAAAAAAATTTTAATAGACTTTCTCTTGATTCAAATTACTAAAAAAAACCCTTGCTTATGAGATGGCTTTCAAAACAAAAGCAGAGGTCCCCAACTACACTTAATTACACTGGTCCATTATATTCTTTTATATATTCACATATTTATTTTTCTATTATATATGTACATGTATATATGGTTTTGAATATTGGGTAATTTATTTTATAATTATAGATCTTGAAAAATTAAAACCTCAATACCATGTAACTTACTGGATATATTGTTTGAAAATGTATTTATAGGTTGCCTTCTCATTTTAAATTTTTTTCTGTGCTAAAACTTAATTTTGGTATAGTTCCAATAGTTTATTTTTACTTTTATTTTCTTTACCCGAGGAGACATATCCATAAATATGTTACTAAGGTTGATCTCCAAAAGATTACTACCTGCATTTTCTTTTAGGAGTTTTATAGTTTCAGATCCCACATTTAGGTCTTTAATCCATTTTGAGTTTATTTTTGTGTATGATACAGAAAAGTGGTCCATTATCTCTCCCCACTGTATATTCTTGCCTTCTTTGTCATACGTTAATTAACTATAAAGACATGGGTTTATTTCTCAGCTCCCTATCCTGTTCCACCGATTTATGTGTCTGTTATTGTGCCAGTACTATACCATTTTGATTATTATAGTGTTATAGTTTATTTCAAAATGTGGGATTTTTCTATCTTCAGCTTTGCTCCTCTTACTCAGCATTGCTTTAGCCATTTGAGGTTTTCTATGAAAAATATTATTTGTATTTTGATAGGACTTGCACTGAGTCTGGAGATTGTTTCGACATTTTAACAATATTCATCCTATCTACAAGCAGGGTGTATCTTTCCATTTGTTTGTATAATTTATAATTGTTTTCATCAGTGTTAGTTTTCACAGTATTTCACCTCCTTGGTTAAATTTATTTCTAAGTATTTTTTGTTTTGTTTTGGTGCATGTGCAAATAGCATTGTTTCCTTAGTTTCGCGTTCTACTACCTCATTAGTGTATGGAAATGCAACAGATTTCTGTATGTTAATTTTGTATCCTGCAACTTTATGGAATTCATTTATTCTAATTGGCTTTTTGGTGGAGTTTTAGGGTTTTCCATATATAGTATCATGTTATCTGCAAATAGTGAGGTTTTACTTTCTCCTTACCAATTTGGATGTGTTTTCTTTCTTTCTTTCTTTCTTTCTTTCTTTCTTTCTTTCTTTCTTTCTTTCTTTCTTTCTTTCTTTCTTTCTTCTTTCTTTCTCTTTCTTTCTCTCTTTCTCTCTTTCTCTCTTTCTCTCTTTCTTTCTTTCATCATTTTGCCACACTTTTTTAAATTAAATTCAACCAATGTATCACCGTTAGTGTTTGAAGTAGTGTTCAATGTTTCATTAGTTGCATACAACACCCAGTGCTCATCACATCTCTTGTCCTCCTTAATGCCCATGACCCTGTTACCACATCCTCCCACTCACCCTTTCCACAACCCTCAGTTTGTTTTCCAGAGTCAAGATTCTCTCATGGTTTGTCTTCCTCTCTGATTTCTTCTCATTCAGTTTTCCCTTCCTTCCCCTATGATCCTGTGCCCTATTTCTTATATTCCATATGTGTGTTTTATTTCTTGTCTCATTGCTACAGCTAGGATTTTCACTATTATGTTGAATACAAGTGGTGGGATTAGACGTCCTTGTCTTTTTCCTGATTTTAGGGAAAACTTTTTAGTTTTTCCTATGGAGCATGATGTTAGCTCTGTGTTTTTCATATGTGGCCTTTTTTTAACTGAGGCATGGTTTTCTAAACCCACTTTGTTGATTGAGAGTTTTTGTCACGCATAGATGTTATATTTTGTCAAATGCTTTCTCTGCATGTGTTGAGGTGATTATATATGTTTTTCATCATTCCTTTTATTTATTTTTTATTTTTTAATTTTTAAAAAATATTTTATTTATTTATTAGAGAGACAGCAAGAGAGGGAATGCAAGCAGGGGGAGTGGGAGAGGGAGAAACAGGCTTCCCACTGAGCAGGGAGCCCAATGTGGGATGGATCCCAGGATTCCAGAATCATGCTTAACGAATGAATTCCCAGGCACTCCTCCTTTTTAAAAATATTTTGTTTATTTATTTTAGAGAGAATGAACCAGGGAGATTGCATGAGTTGGGGGGCGGGGAGGGCAGAGGCAGAAGCAGACTTCCCACTAAGCAGGGAGCCCAATGTGGGGCTTGATCCATGACACTGGGATCATGACCTGAGCTGAAGGCAGACATTTAACTGGTGAGCTACTCAGGTGCTCCATCATCATTCCACTTATTAATGTGATGTATCAGATTGGTTGACTTGTGAATAATGAACCACCATTACATCCCTGGAATAAATCCTACTTAATTCGGTGAATGATCCTTTAAGATATTCATGAATTCTGTTTGTTGATATTTTGTTGAAGATTTTTGTGTCTATGTTCATCAGGGATATTGGTCTGAGTATTCATTTTTTTTCTTTTTTGTGGTTTCTTTGGTTTTGGCATCAGGGTAATGCTAGTCTTGTAGAATGAAATCAGTAGTTTTCTTTCCTCTTAATTTTTGGAGTAGTTTGACAATAGTTTGACAGCAGATATTAACTCTTTTTTTATAGAATTCACCTGTGAAACCATTGAAAAGAACTTTTTTTGAGGGGGAGTTTTTCTATTAGAAATTCAATTTTCTTACTAGTAATAGGGTTTGTTCAAATTTTCTACTTTTCGTAATTCAGTTTCGGATATTTTGTGTTTCTAGGAATTTATTCATTTCTTCTAGGTTGTCCAACTTATTTACATATAATTTTTCATAATCTCTTATAATTCTTGTGTTTCTGTGGTAGTTATTTCTCCTTCATATCTGAATTTTTATTTGAGTCCTCCTTTTTCCTTAATGAGTCTGGATAAATGTTTATCAACATTGTTTTTTGTTGTTGTTTTTTGTCTTTTATTTCCATTGTAATCTCTATTTCCTTTTTTCAACTCACTTTGAACTTTTTCTAGTTCCTTTAGGTGTAACGTTATGTTGTTTGAGATTTTTCTTATTTCTTGAGGAAAACCCGCATCACTATAAATTCTCCTCTTAGAACTGCTTTTGCTGCATCCCAAAGGTCTCATTCCATTGTGTTTTCATTTTTATTTGCCTTTATTTAAAAAAAAAATTTTCTTTTTGATTTCTTCATTGGCCCATTGTTTAGGCGTATGTTTTATAGCCTCTGCATGTTTGTGGTTTTTTTCCCCCTCATTTTTATCTTATAATCGATTTCTAATTTCATATTTTTGTGGTAGGAAAAATAGCTGATATGATTTTTATCTTCTTAAACTTATTAAGATTGGTTGTGTGGCTTAACATACTATCTATTCTGGATTTTGTATACATTTGAAAACAATAGTATTCTGCTGGTTTTGGGTGAAATGTTCTGCCTAAATCTGTTAATGCTATCTGGTCTAGTGTGTCATTGAAAGCCACTGTTTCTTGTTGATTTTCTGTCTGGATTATCTGTCTATTGATGTATATAAAGTGTCAAAATCCCCTATTAAAGATTACTGTCAATTTCTCCTTTTATGTCTGTTAATATTTGCTTTATGTATTTAGGTGCTCCTATATTGAATGCATGGGTATTTGTAATTGTTATATCCTCTTGTTGGATTGATCCCTTTATCATTATATAACACACTTCTTTGTATTTTGATAGTCTCTGTTTTAAAGTCTATTGTTTCTGATGTAAGTATTGTTATCTCAGCTTTTTTTTCCCCTTCCATTTGTGTGGAACACCTTTTTTTCCCATTCCTTCTATTTCAGGCTATGTGTCTGTAGGTCTGAAGTGAGTGTCTTGTGGGCAGCAGATTGATGGGTCTTTGTTTTAATCCATTTAGCCACCTGTTTATTTTGATAGGAGCATTTAGTTCATTTACCTTTAAAGTAGTTACTATTATGTATGTACTCATTGCCATTTTGTTACTTGTTTTTGTAGTTTTTCTGTTCTTTCTTGTTCTTTTGTGGCTTGATGGCTTTCTGTACTGTTATGCTTTGATTCCTTTCTCTTATTTTATGTATAGCTAGGTTTTTGATTGGTGGTTACCATGGGGTTTATATATAACATTACATGTATATAGCAGTCTAAATTAAATTGATGGTTGACCACATTCTAATTGTCCACATTGACCACATTCTAAAGGCACTAAATATTTACTCTCATCTCCACATTTTATGTGTATTATGTGATATTTTATGCCTTTTTATTTTGTGTATTACTTAACTACATTTTGTAGATATAATTGATTTTACTATTTTTGTGTTTTAGCCTCTATACGGGCTTCGTAAGTGATTAATCTACTATTTTTACTATATGTTTGCTTTACTGGTGAAATTTTTTCTCTTTCATAATTTTCTTCTAATGGGGGACTTTTTCCCTCCACTTAAAGATTTTCTTTAGCATTTCTGGTAAGATGGGTTTAATGGTGATGGATTTCTTTATCTTCAGCTTTTCTGGGAAACTCTCTTCAATTCTGAATGATAACATTTTAAAATGGAATATTCTTTGTTGTAGGTGTTTTTTATTTTTGTTTTTCCCTCCCAGCACTTTAATATATCATGGCACTTTCTTCTGTCTGTCAAAATTTCTGCTAAAAAATCACATGATAGCCTTCTGGCATTTCCCTTGTATGTAACAGTTTTCTTTTTAATTGCTGCCTTTAAAATACTCTTGGCCATTACATTTTTCCAACACATTATGTGTCTTGGACTGGACTTCAATGTGTTCTTATTAGGTGCTCTTAGTGCTTCTTGGACCTGGATATTTTCTTTCCCAGATTAGGGAAGTTTTCAGGTATTATTTCTTCAGATAAGGTTTCTGCTCCCTTGTCTCTTTCTGGTGAATGTGACACCATCAAACATAATTACAGAGTTTCTTTAACCTATTCTAATATATCCTTTTTGCTATTCAATTTGGTTGCTTTCCATTACCCTTTCTTCCAGATCACTGATCAATTCTTCTGCATCCTGTGTTCTGCTGCTGATTCTAGTATATTTTTTTATTCCAGTTATTACCATTCTTTAGCTTTTTTTTTTTTTTTAATTTTCTATCTCTTTATTGAAGTTCTTACTAAGTTTTTTCACTCTTCTCTCAGGCACAGTTGAGTATCTTAATGACTGTTACTTGGTATCTTCATTAGACATATTGTTTATCTTCATTTCATTTAGCTCTTTTCCTGCAATTTTGTCTTGTTCTTTCAATTGGGTCATAGTCTCGTTTGTTTAACTCTGTGTTTGTTTCTATGTAGGTAACTCAGCTATGTGTGTTAGACTTAAAAATAGTGGCCTGGTATAGAGGAGTCACTGTGACATCTTATAGCAGAATCCCCTGTTCACCAGAACCAGGTGTCTAAGGGTGTCCCCTGTTTGAGCTATGTATACCCTCCTTTTCTGGCTAAGCTGCTATTGCTCTGGACATGTTGGTGGATGGGGCTTACCTTTCAGTCCATCCAGCTACAATGACTGCTTTGCTGCTATGGGCAGGCACACTGGGCGTAATTTATTCCTCATAGTGTTGAAAGGCCTGGCTGCAGTCCATGGGCTCTCTAGTGGGTAGGACTGGCAGTCAGCCTAGCTGTCTGCAGTCTCTCTCTGCCATAGCCAAGTAGCACTGAAAAAAGGACTTGCTTCCTGAGCAGCCAGCTAAGATGCCCAGTGAGGCCACACTGGTATGTGGTGTTATCTTCTCCCCTTCTTGGGGCAGGTCTTACTTTGGAGTGGCATTAATTCCAGCCAGGACTACCTGCTAGATGGTAAAGTGTGGCAGAAATACCTTGAGATGGATGCTTGCCAAGGTAGGCAGTTTGGGTGAGGTGGGTGTGCAGGGGAATCCCAGGGTAGTGCACATGGTGCTAGTAAGGTATAGGTAGAATTTTGGAATTGGTTCCCAAGAGCATTCAGCAATCTAGGCCAGAAGAGGGGAAGCTAAATTGTTCCTGCCAGGATTTTTTTTTTTTCCCAGAGAACTCTCCTGTAGACCTCTGTGCCATTGACACATGTCCTAAGATTAGTCAATAAATCTCCTTAATTTATACCCCAGGTGCCTTTAAAACTGCTATTGCTGTTTGTGGTTTCTGTTGAGTTATTTATTATGCTGGCTCTTTATGGTTAGGGACTTGGTCTCCTATAACCTTCCAGTTCTCCTGGAGTTAGGACCTGCTTGTTTTCAAAGCCAGAGGTTATAGGGACTTGTCTTCCTAGTGCCAGGGGTGGCCAATTTGGGATCTAATCCTCTTGCTTCTCTGTGCTTGTGATGTCCTTCCTATTTGTGGTTAATTACAGCAGAGGTTTGATTCCAAACCAAGTCTTCATCTTTCCTACCCTTTAAATGTCTTCTTTCTAGGACTAGCTGTGGATGATGTTTTGCCAGGCTTCAGGTCATTTTCAGAGTTGATTGAAAAGATGGAAAGAAAAAAGAAAGTGCATAAGAGGCATGTCTGATAGTCAAATTACATGTATAACTGGAGTTTCATATGGAGTGTAGAGAATGGGCCAAAAGGAGTACTTAAAGATATATGACTGATAATTTTACAAACATTATGAAAGACTTGATCCTTTAATTTAAATATCTCAGTGAAGTCCAAACAGAATAAGCATAAGAAAACCAAGTTAGGTATATCATACTTGAATGTAGAAACTACAGAAAAAAGAAAATATTTTTTTAAAATATTCATGAGGTGGGGGACATTACCTTAAAAGGAGAAACAATGAGAGTCACCAATGGAAACTAGAAAAAAATGAAATAGTATCTATCAGCCTACCCAACACAAAACAAAAGTTGCATTCCTAAGATTCTAAACTCAGTGAGAATATCCCCCATGAATGAAGATGAAATGAATTATTCAAACAGTGAATAATAGAATATATAACTGTGTTGGAAAATATTAAAGCATTTTTCAGGTAGAAGAATGATTCCAGATGGAAACACAGAAATATATGAAATAAAGAGCATAGCATGGTTAAAAATAGAATAAATTTTTAAAAATTGGCCTTCTCTGAAAATACTAGCCAAAGAAAAACTGGGATAAGCCTTACGAACATCAGACACTGCTTTTCAGGCAAGAAGCTTTACTAGAGATAAAGAGGGATACATCCTAAAAGATAAAGGTGTCAAAACACTAGGACAATATCATGTTTCTAAATTTCTATATAACAAGTAACCTTTTAATAACTACTATGTCTGTCTAAACAACTGATAAAGTAGGCAGAAATAATTTTCACTAAGGACTTAGAAATTCTGAGCAACATAATTAAGCTCAACCTTATAGGTACAGATACAGAATTCACATTCTTTCAAATACACATAAAGCACTTATTGAAAGTGACCATCAAAGAAAGCCACAATGGTTTTTTAAAGAATTGGAATTACTTAGGGTATGTCTATTGACTTCAGAGGCATTTGGTTAGAAATTAATTAAAGAATGATAATTAGATAATCCATAAAAGCCTACAAATTAATTAAACCACTTGTAACTAATATATGAAATACAAAAGAAATACAAAAGAAAATATAAAAATGAAATAAAATATCTGGTATTCAACAAAATATAATCAAAGGGAAATGTAGAGCATTTAATTTACATATTTGCCAATTATCTATGTTCATATTTTAGGCACATAGGAAAAAATGGAATATCAGTCACCTCAAGAAACAAAAATAGAAAACATTAACAAAAGAGCCATAGTTGATGAAAAAATGTAAACATATAGTAAAAGAAATCAACTAAGATAAAAGCTGTATAATGAAAATATTAATAACATTGTAAAACAATAAATTAATCTGATCATAGAAAATAAGGATAGAAAACATACATTACTATTAATAACAGAAAAAATCACTACATGTCTAAGATATTTAAGTAAGATATTTTGAAAAATTTTGATTCAGTTTAATTATAAGAAATAGACACATTTCTCAATAATTGCAACTTGGCAAAATCTGACAAAAAGTAAAATCTGAATAATTTAATTGCTATTAAAGTATTTAACCATTTATAGAATATATTTCCACAAGAAAAATCTCAGACATAAATGACTTTAGTTGTGACCTTTCCAAATCTTAGAGAAATTATTGAAATAATATATAATTGAAACCATTATGGTTATATGAATAACAAATTAGCTTTCTTAAATATCCACTTAAGAGAAAATCAACTTTTGAGAGAGGGGATATAAGACATTTGAAGAGAGAGTTATGCATAAAGCTGCATTTGATTGATAGAAGAGTTCTTTGAAGCTCTGAGGTTAGATGTGGAGTGATTTTATGAGGGTGCCCTTCATTGGCAATCCTCCTCCTTTAGTTGGATGACCTCATTCACGGTTGCCTAGGTGTAGTAATAAGATGGATATCAGGATGATTGGTTGAAAATTGGAACATGGGTGATGATCTGGCAAACAATGGTCAGATTATTGCAAAAACCCTTCCTTGCATGGTCACCATGATTCAATTAATCATATATGATTTATAAATAAGTGTTTACAGGAAATAAAAGCAAAAAGGACATGATTTATTTTCAGTGACAAAGTAGATTGGATTTCTCATAGATTGCTTTCACCATCTGTGTTTTCTAGCTCTTGGTTCTATAGGACTAATTGGGGTTCACAGACCCTAGACCTTTCTGCAGCAACCAAAAAATTTAATGTTGTGAATCCTGTCAAGTTGATCTATATCTGATACCATTTTCCCTTTCAGATCCTCTTTTGGCTTCTGGCCTTGGAGAGGTTTGAATGTCCTGACAGATAAATGAAGCAATTTCAGCATTTTTGAGTCTAGGCTTTTGATCAGTTCTCAAAAGGAGATAAAATGTCTTTCTGACAGAATATCACCATGAAAGGCAGGTTACACAAAATCTTACAGAAAGGGACAGAGGGGTGCTGAGAGAAGAAAGAGAAACTATTCCTGCGTGCTAGGAGAAATATAAATCCAAAAGCTGATCACTTAAATATTAGATTTTATTTTCTTGTATGTGAATATGAGCTGTCTAGAAAGGATCTAAAAGAAAAAAAAAAGGAGTAGAGGAGTAAGCATAACATATAAATCAAATATTTTAGTGATGAAACACAATAGTCATTCATTCCTTTATCCTTTTTTCCACGCTGTTCAAGGATATAAAACCTCTGAAATGTTATTTTGTGTGTATCAATATAGCTTTACCTTAAAAATGGTATTTTTTATAAAGTCATTAAGAAATAAGCATGTGAAATTTCATGCTTTCTCCTACATTTCTGATTGAAATTAGGCCTTACAGAGAATTAACTAGTTTCCACGGAACTTAAACAGAATGAATGGAACCTATTCACTTATTCAAACTTACACTGAATATACTATAATACATATTTTATTTGGGGGCATGGATGGGTCAGCAGCAAATTATCCATTACAAACAGTGACATGAGGGGTGCCTCGGTGGCTCAGTCAGATAAGCATCCGCCTTCAGCTCAGGTCATGGATGGAGCCCTATATCAGGCTCCCTGCTTAGTGGGGAGCCTGCTTCTCCTTGTCTCCTCACTCTTGCTCTCTCTCACTATCTGTTGTTACCTCTGTCTCTCAAATAAATACATAAAATCTTTTTTAAAAAATTAAAA
The DNA here is from genome assembly GCF_010015895.1 of Lontra canadensis. Classification (NCBI taxonomy): domain Eukaryota; kingdom Metazoa; phylum Chordata; class Mammalia; order Carnivora; family Mustelidae; genus Lontra; species Lontra canadensis. Next base: position 1,743,410 of record NW_022631004.1, on the reverse strand, counting down.
ATCTATTAAAAATACAAAAAAAAAAAAAACCCACTGTAATAGACACTATTCCAAGCTATGGAAAAAAAGTACCAAACAGAATATGACTCTTCTGCACAAGAGAACTTACAGTATGGGGAGATTTGTTGGTCAAGGACAGGTTATACATGATCAGTGGTAGCAGTGGAAGAGTTTCTTTTTCCTTGATGACAAAGTTAGAGAGCTGAAGTGAAGGGATAAGAAAGTGTAAGCCTTATTATCAAACAAAACTATATTTGATCCCTTTCTCTGCCACTAATTTGCTGTGTAATTCTGGGCAAAATTTTGTGTCATCTATGAAAATACGTAATGATATCCACTATTAAGAATTGTGATGATGATTTTAGGAAACATATGAAATTTCTGATATGGAGTTAGCTCCAATAAAGAGGAGTCACTAGTCATTAATTTCAAGATTTCTGTAGCTGGGTATCAATTATATCAAACCTTGCCCACCCTCTGTCTTTTATACATAGGGATACTTGAGGAAAATGTTAAATTGCTTGTACTTATGGATTGTATTTTTAAAATGTTGCCATTATTCCCAAATTTCTAGAGCTATCACTATTGTAGAATCAGAAATATAAAATTTAAAGTTAGCAAGATATCCTGTCTAACATCTTTTTAACATTTTTAAAAAATTTTTCATTTTTTGTGTAGACATTGTGTAGACAATGAAAAGTAGTCAAAGGGAAAAAAAGTGTCCATGACACATACTCTCCTTGTATAGATCATAACCAGTAGATGCCCTTGTATTCAGTATTGAATAGAATATATCAATGTGAATAGGATATAGCTGCATTGTCTATACAGGGACATTATTTATGGAAAGGAGTTAGTTTTATACTCAATTGTTTTAATTATTGACTAGTGATTCCCATTTTATACTTTAAATTCCCAGCACAACTGAAGTAGATTGTGGTTTCTATTTCATTTTTGATCAATGAATGTCAAAATTCTATTCAGATACCCAATAAACGGTATTAATTTAGGCTTACACAGCTTGGGACAAAATATTACACAAACTTGACCTGGTTGTCAAATTCTGTCCTGTTGAGTGTTACGATCATGATGTTATACCTTGCTTGATGAGAGTCTGACTGAAAGGGAACAGCATGCATTTTCCTATTAAACTAAGATGTATGAGTTTATTATTTCTGCTGTAATCAATTACCCTAAATTGTGAGTCTTAAAACACAAATTCATTATCTTACAGTTCTGGATGTTGGAGTCCCCAAATCAAGGTGTTTGTAGGTCTGTGTTCTTTCTGGAGACTGTAGGGAAGAATCTGTTTTCTCTACATTTTCCTGAATTTCTTGAGTCACAACTTCCTCCTCCCTCTTCCAATCCAGCAGTGTTAATCTTCACACCTTCCTACATCCACCCTCTGTTTCCATTGTTACATCTCCTTCTCTGGCTCTTGACTTTTCCCTCTTGCAAAGACCTTTGTATTTATAATGTGACCGCAAGAATAATCACATTATATTATTGTGATAATTCAGCACCATTAATTTTCTATCAGTTTTTGGAGAAAAAAAAAAGTAGTTGCTTCAAATTTATTTCAAAAGATCTTTCCAATATTAATAGGATTTTAATAGAGAAAATATTCTGTGCATAAATATTTCTCCTTTGTGGTTTTGTAAATACTCTTCCTGCAAATATCTAATATTAAACAAAATGAAAAGAACTTTAGGTATTACCAGGGTAGAAATGTTATGTGTATAAACATGGAGGAATGATGAACATTTTTTTTTTTAGAGAACTTTAAGGAATTTATTTTTGGTTCAGCATGAAAGAAGTGGCAGGAAATGAAACTGGAAATTTAAATACAAGGTAGTTAACCCACTAGAATTTAGGTTATGAGTTCCATGTCACAGTGGTAAAGCTATATGACAGATTTCATTTGGGATTTATATTGCTACCTTATATGGCTTCCCCCACCCCTGCATATATCTTTAAAAAAGAAAAAAGATTGGGAAAACAGATATCTGTGCTCAGAGAGGACACCTGATAATATGAAGATGTGGGGCAGAAGATTAGTCTGAGGGTAAAGTGGTGCATAAAGTGAGACAGTTTGAAGTGGTTCTTTATAGAGAGATTTGCAACATCAAAGTGTTTTGTCTCCACATTTATTGAATAATGTCCTCTTCAGCTAGCACCTTATTATTTTGGCAATTTGGCCATCACTGTTAGGACAATATAGGCTTCAATGTTATAGTAAGCTAGCTCATCAGCTAAGCCACAATCAAGAAAGTCATCCCTAATACCACTCTATGCTTTAAGTCCCTTATAGCATTAAGAATTAATGTTATCTACATAGCTCTTTTTTAGAAGACTGTTCATTTTTGTCATTATACTGTTTTTTTTTTTTTTTTGGACACCCTCAAATGTTTTTTTAAGTCTAGACATCTAACCCCTATACCGTTTTTTTTCCCCCTCATTTTTTGCAATTCACCTGTTTTGCTTAAACTCTTTCAATGGCCTTACAGAGCATAACAACTCATCTTCTTCTGTTGGTTTTCTCTCCGTTGTCCAATTAAGTAATTTCAAGTTAGTTAGAGTCTCAAAAATAGCATGTTTTCATATACATCTGTCATCTACACCTTTTTAGAATCCTACCGGTGCCTAGAATGCCCTCGGCCCCTTATCATTCTGGCAAACTGAAGGCATCTGTCAAGACTTACTCAGAAATACCCTCTTCTAAGAAGCTGCCTCTGACATGCTCACACTAAATTAATTGCTTCCAGTATTTTAACTATTGTGCTCATTTGAAACTTTTCTTACAGCTTTTATCATAGGAAATTATTTGCTTACACACCTATTCTTAACTACGAACTCTTTGAGGTCAGTGACTGTCATTTTTATATCTCCACTTTTCAGCACAACACCTACTTGACAGGAGGCACTTAAGCAAGATATTGACAACTGGTTTTGAAATTAGTTGAAATTAATTAAATATAGTCAAAACCCAATCTTTGGAAAGAGTTTGTAATAACTAAAATCACAAACCTAACTTGAAAGATTTTAATAAGTTAAAGTATAATTTTTTTTAATTTTTATTTATTTATTTTTAAATTTATTTATTTATTTGACAGAGAGCACTAGTAGGCAGAGAGGCAGGCAGAGAGAGAGGGGGAAGCAGGCTCCCCACCGAAGCAGAGAGACCGATGCGGGACTCGATCCCAGGACCCCAGGATCACGACCTGAGCCGAAGGCAGCAGATTAACCCACTGAGTCACCCAGGCACCCATAAAGTATAATTTTTAGAGGTACCAAATAGCTATTCTTCCCTGATAGTACCTTTTTAAAAAATTTATTTTTTATTAACATACAGTGTATTATTTAATGGTCACTGTAGTACAAAAGGTCATTTAATATTAGTAACTCTTTGGGTATGAACATTAAGTCTTCTTTAAAAAGTTAATGCTTGTGGGGGTGCCTGGATGGCTCAGTGGGTTAAAGCCTCTGCCTTCAGCTCAGGTCATGATCCCAGGGTCCTGGGATCAAGCCCCACATCGGGCTCTCTGCTTAGCGGGGAGCCTGCTTCCTCCTCTCTCTCTGCCTGCCTCTCTGCCTACTTGTGATCTCTGTCTGTTAAATAAATACATAAAATATTTAAAAAAAGTTAATGTTTGTGTATATTAATGCTACACATTAATGTTTTCGAGAAATTTTAAAAAGCTAGGCAGCCACTGGTTGTCTCAGTTTCAAAGAACATTAGACTGAGGAAGGCAGAAAGAGTTTGGATTTAGAGAAGTCAGATTCTCATTTGATATTACAGTAGGGAGCCATGATCACAACATAATATTAAGACCCATACATACAGGAAAGAACATGGGCTCAAAGAGAATTATAAAAACAGTGAACACCACTTAAGCAATTACCAGGTGCCATGTATTAACTCCTTTAAATGCTAAATGAAGTCTCAATCTTATTTCATGCAGTAAATGCTATTACAATTGTTAAACAATAAAAACTCAACTGAGTAAACTTTAAAGATCTAATTGGTTTTATCAATTTATGAACTGTGCAGCATCCCATCTGGCAAGTAGAGAACTCTGAGGAGTTGTACAAAATGGATGAAGTTTATAGGGAGAAATGAGGAGGACAATTAGCAAAAGAAAATAAAGGAATGAAGAACCTGGGTGGCTCAGTTGGTCAAGTGTCTGACTCTTGATTTCAGCTCAGGCTGTGATCTCAGGGTTGTGAGATCCAGCCCCACATCAGGCTCCATGTTAAGTGTGAAGCCTGCTTGAGATTCTCTACCCTCTCCCTTGCTTGCATGTGCATGCTCTCTCAGAGGCGGGGAGGAGGATTGTTTGAGAGAAGGTCACCTTCTCTTAGAGGAAAGAACAAGACATCTTACCAGGTGGATTACCAAATTTTCATGTTGTAGAAATGTAATAGATTATCTCATTGCTGCTGACCAGAAAATTTCTGACCTGGTAAGACTACAAGTCTGGGAGAAAATGAAACTGTGATTAGCTTAGGTATAAAGCCTGGTTCAGTGACATGGCCTAGCATATGTGACTCCATTTTGGGCCTGTGTTTTTCTTTTTAATAACATCCCCCTTGTGATCAGACTCTGAGATCAGACACTCAGTGATCTTACTCTCAGATCACAACTGAAAGATGTGACTAAAATTTAAGCAATTAGAGGCACTCTCAGCTACTGCTCTGAAGTTTCTAGTTTTTTGCTGTTTCTTTTATGTAGTATCCATATGTCATGACATTTTTGTTTAACCCCTATTGTATTCACAGGTTATGGCCTCAGGTTATGAAGTGAGACAATTTGAGTCATTATTCTCTTGGTTCTTTTTTGACATTCCAGTCTTAGATCATTTGCTTGGTGGTTAGTGCCTATGTACATGCATTTCAAGTTTTTGAGGGAATACAACATACCAGGGAGATCATTATGTTTATTATAAGCAGGGTAATTCCTGAATGTTTGGAGTGTATTTCAAAGTTATGGTTCCCAAAACCCAAGCCAAAGATTTCATTGAAGGAGTCACCCTTTTAACCCAAATGGCTTGCTCAGTGATCCTACCTGAGTTTCAGCTTCCCCAGAAGTATTAATCCAGTTGCAGCAGGTAGTTTTAGCCACAGCACAGACACTTCCTTGCCTTAGCAAGAAGATAACCAAGGGCTATCCCATTATCAAGAACAACTTTGGACAGAGAGTCCAAGAATCTTTGTTAGGCAAGTATTATTAAAGTTTTCAGTATTTCAAGAGTTATGAGGTTCCTGATTGTATTTTCTTTGACATTTACTCCTAACTTAAGGAATATGGTCCTGAGAATCCTGAGTCATGAAAGCCTCCTGGTAGATCCTTTATAAGTCAGTGATATAAATTCAGAAGTGTTGATTAGGGAGGTATCTCAGTCTGTCTGAAAAGTTAGGGGCACACTTTGGTAACCTAAGGGGCATCATCTCCTTATATGCCAGTCATCTAGGGATTCATAAACTGAGGGAGAATGACAACAACCACAGACAAAGCTAAATCCTGTCAGAGCAGAAGCTACTTACACTAAAGTTGCACTATTAAGGGATTCATTTGCAGGTGTGGCTGCATTTTCCTTTTCAGAAATACATTTTTTTAAAAATTTTATTTGACACAGAGATAGCACAAGTAGGCAGAGGAGCAGGCAGAGGGAGAGGGAGAAGCAGACTCTCCACTGAGCAGAGAGCCTGATGCAGGACTCCATCCCAGGAACCTGGGATCATGACCTGAGCCGAAGGCAGAGGCTTTAACCCACTGAGCCACCCAGGCGCCCCAGAAATACTTTTATGAAAGCATCAAAGTAAAACAATAACTGTGAAAATGCTTAAAGATGCTCATTTTTAAAGGTCTGATGACAATTTGTTATAATGGAACTGACAAGGAAATTCCGTTATTTCTGTAACATACAACATTTTAAGATAATAAGTAGAATTATGACCATAACATTATACCAGGACATGACAAAAATTTAGGAATTTTATACAATTTTTAAAACACATATTAACACTCATCCAAACAATATAGCCTAAGGTTTATCATCATTTGTTTGAGAATGCATCCCATGTAATTTAGCATATAAAATAAGTTTATTTATTATTTCTCTTTGGTAAGAAGAGAGAACAAATCTTTTGAGATGGTCCAGGAGTCCTCTGTAATATTTTAAATTTAAGTTAGTTTAAGTAAAAAAAAAATTAGAATTTAACTTTTGGGAAGTTGGTCAAAAGTATCAAAAGATTTGAGCATATGATTAAATAGGAGTAGAGATCATTATGAAACAGCACTTATTTAACCAAAGTAATAAGACATTTGAAAGACAAATGCAGAAGTTGTTAGAAATACTTGGCTCTTTTAATATTGAGAAGATTCAGTTTTCTTAAATGATCAAAGACCTGATTAAGAAACATAAAGCACAGGACAACATTTTAGTAAAAAACAGAATTTGTTTAGACAAATTATTTTAAGGCAAAGAAAAGCCATTCACAGCCTCTTATTATCAAAAGCAGATTTTAAAAAAATGCAGATCAATAATCCAATAAAACTTTACCCTTTTAACAGACAGAAACCAAATTTTGATTTTGCACCAACATACTTTTGATATTAAATCTCACTCAATCGAATTTATTCCAGTTTTAGCCAGCCCTGATATCTTTCTGTCTGTCTCTCTCTCATGCACACACACACACACACACACACACACACACACAAATTCCTTTCCAAAGATTTTTTTCCATAAGCCTACAAAATGTATTTTACTTTTTTTTCATGTAAAGATATTTCCTTTATTATTTCTAGTAGTTTTTAATTACATGTGTTAATTAGAAACCTCAGTTTCCAGTAAAAATGAAGTACACAATTGTTTATACTCCCTGTTACACCGTCATCATTCATTAGATTGGCAAACCCATAAATACATTTCATAATTTCTAGAAGCATATGTCTTTTTTTCAGTTTTCCAATGTAGTTCTAACAAATCCAAATCCATATATCTTTTAGTTTTTCTGAAATAAAAAAAAAAGACAATGGATAAACCAGTGTTTAGTAACTAATGTTTCAGAATTTTATCTTATTTGGAAATGATCTAGATATTTAATGACGAACTTAGCAAAACTCAAAGGTTTGAAGTTACTAAAAAGACTTGGGGGGACTTCTTAAGTAGACAAATACTACTGAAAAGTTTATAAATTTTTTCTTATAGCTTTTTAATCTACTTCTTAATTGTTTTTTTATTAGTTTTAATTGTCCCTCAGAACAACATACGGATCAAACGTGGTTGTGTATTTTAGTTTTCTTTAAGATTTCATTTATTTATTTGACAGAGAAGATAACAAGAGATGGAACATAAGCAGGGGGAGTGGGAGAGGGAGAAGCAGGCTTCCCACCAAGCAGGGAGCCTGATGTGGGACTTGATCGTAGGACGCTGGGATCGTGACCTGAGCCAAAGGCGGATGTGTAAGGACTGAGCCACCGAGGTGCCCCTGACCAAACAGGCTTAAACTTGTACTAGCAGAAAGCCTCTTGGGGAGAGGAAGATCTGTGTGTTTGAAGCCAGGCTGCTGGGAGCACCCGGCCCCTCGGGGTGGACCACAACCTGCTTCTTTTTTCTGTTATCTCCCCTTCCACAGAGATCACCAAAGTTAGATGATTCCTTTAAATGTGTTTACTCAACCACAAATCCTATACTGCTTGATCAAGCATATCTTGCTTTTCTTCTTGCTTATCTATAATCTCCTTCTACTCCTTTGTCAATTGTTATATCTAATAAAGATGGGCCTGAGGAGTTGTTCAAGGCCGCAGTCTTCTCAAGTGCTGACCCCTGCTCCCTTTCTCTTGCAGCTGACTGTGCTTCATTCTTCTCCCCAGTGCCATCAGGAAGTGGCATTAGTCATAAAAATTTCATGGTACATTACAGAGCTAACCACCATCTTAAGTTATCTTTTTTGCTGACATACTTTGTAAGTGATGACATGAATTCCATTTGACCTTTGTTAAGCTTAGGTAGAATAAAAGTATTATATTTAATGCTAATAATTCTACAGACATGCCCATTTTAGTTAAGCCAACAAACTTCACCTGGTTTTAATACTGAGTATTTTTCAAAATTATGTGAATTTGAAATTCATTTGGATTAATTTCTATTATTTTCTGAGAGTTTTAGAATACTCAATCTTTATACAAGCATTTGCTTTTAAGCTAACTAAAAAGAGCACTTCACAAATAAATTAGTTTTGGCAAAATTGTCTGGAAGTAGAAAATACCACATATCTACCACTTGTGTGTGTGTGTAGAAAGAGAGAGAGAAAGAAAGAGACAGAGACATAGATACAAAAAGAGATCTTACAAATTCTATTTCTTAAATTACTGATTTGAAATGGGTTTGATAATACAAAACTCACTAGTTTGTATAAGAAGATGGTACCAAGTTTGGTTTGGTAGATGAAATAAGGTTATCTGCTTAGATGATGAAAGCTTTTTCTAATAGTTGTAGAAAAGACACATTTGTAGATTTGTATTTGTCCTTGACAAGCCAAATTCCAGTTGATTTTTTTCCTGTTTTGTCTTTTGAAAAGAATTACTTTCCTGAAGTTTGCATATCCAAAATATCATCTAGATAAGAATTCTGGAGAAGACAAAGGCAGAATATTTATATATCTAATGCACAGAGGAAGAGTGCAAGCTCTTCCTAAGACTTTTACTCCCTCAAGGCCAGAATTAAAAAAAAAACAAAAAACAAACTTTCAAGTCTTTGAGAAAAATAAGAGAGATTGGGGACTGGTAAAAAGATTTGGAGGGCTTCGAATTGTTTCTAAAGCCACCCCTCTGGTTGTATAAAAACTAGATTCGCAAAACAAAGATGGCTATTTTTAATTCATCAAAAATTATGTTGCCTCCTAAATGATATCATGGACTATCCCACACATCCACCTACATTGGGATGTTTTTTCTTTCCCTCTGGGTACTTTCAGCTTAAGGGAGAAAGCTTAAAAATATATCCCATCAGGGGTGCCTGGGTGGCTTAGTGGGTTAAGCCTCTGCCTTCAGCTCAGGTCATGGTTTCAGGGTCCTGGGATTGAGCCCCACATTGGGCTCTCTGCCCAGAGGGGAGACTGCTTCCCCCTCTCTCTGCCTGCCTCTCTGCCTACTTGTGATCTCTCTCTCTGTCAAACAAATAAACAAAATCCTTATAAAAAAAAATATCCCATCAGGCTTCAAACATCAGCTTCCACTTTGGCCAAGTTTCTGATCATAAAGTTATTAAATCCTTTCAGATATCATGTCAGGTTTCAACAGGGGCAAACAGTATTTCTGGCAGTATTAAACAACCTTGTGGATGCAAGAAGTGTCCTCAAAAGAGGGTGTAAGAGATACTATCTTCACAAGATCTAGAGTTACTTTCAAAAATAGAAAATGATGACAGGCAGAAGGCCAAGTCAAGTTCTTAGGCCATAAAAAGAGAAAAGCAAGAAGTTAATAGCTGTCTATGGGAGACAAGGGATCATTAATCAATTGATCTGGATTTGGAATGGAAGGGAAAACATGGAATTTTGTATCTCTCTCTTGATTGAGCTCAGGAGGTAATCTATTTACCAAAAAAACCTGAGGATCTTCCTGGAGTTTAAGAAATTCTTTAACTATGGCCCTTAGTTTGGCCTTTAACTAAGGAGTGACTGGTGCCTTAAAGAGGTTTGCCTATAGTTTTGGATGGTATTGTTTTAAAAGGTAACTGTTTAATAGTCTTTTCAGAATGGAAAGGCACTTCAGTCAAAGAGTAACTAGAATGAGTACCCAAATAAGGGTACCCAAATAAGGGAAGATAGAGGGGAGCAGTATAAGTTTTGTCAGTTTTATAGTCTTTTCATTCAGGTACATTTTCTCTCTTTTTTATTAGCCTTTTGTGATGAATCTTTAAATGAAGGTATTTTGGAATTTTGAAAACTTTTAAAGACCTTCGCATGACAATTTAAATAGGTATTCCATACTTTTTGGTTAATTTGGAAACTTGCTTTTCAAGTGTACTTCTTAAATGATCTTATCTAACTGCGATGTTCCCCACAATGGCTGTTGGAATTCTAAGTTGCTTTTAGTAATATTTTGCCATATTGTTAGATATATTCAACTTTCAGGGCTATAGTTCTTAAGCATAAAATAAGCAGTGTTCTGAAAGGTGGCATGCTCAACTCTGAATATAAAAGATCTGAATCCGCCCTCTTACCACCCCCCCCACTTTTGACTAGACTTCTGTATTTTCAGAGCCAAACTGGTACCTAAGAGAGATGTGCTATGGGGTTGACAATTGTGGAGAGTTTTACAGTATACTGACTGCATGAAAATTTTCTTGAAGCTGGTGACAAAGTGTCACTCTAACCCATTCTTTGACCAATTTATCACGAGAGTACTCTTGAAGTGGCAAGTGATTTTGAATGTTCAGTCTTTAAATGCTTGACCCATGCTCACCAATATTTATGACTTTTTTTTTTTCAACTTACGAGATTCTCATTAGCAACTTGCCTTTATTTAGAACAAAATTTTATTCACCCAAGGCTTCACATTAGAATCAGCCCAGCTTAAATCAGACTCAGTCTCATCCTAAACACAAACTAGTTCTTCAACCCAGTTCAATCCCAGTCTGGTTTTAAGTTGGACACAGTTCAACTCTGGCTGGTAACTGCCAATAGTGTGTGATATAGTATCTGGGAACCAGGGAAAGAATTGGGATTTTTCATTCAGAATGGGAAACTGTGAAAGCCACACACAGCAAGTGGAGTTCCACAGTCAGAGAGTGGAGCTCAGAACTGAGAGGAACTTACTAAAGGCCCTTTGGAATGACAAGAAATGCAGAGAACTCAAAGGGTTCATGGGTGCCATGCCTGTGTTTCTCATTATCCCTGAATGCCATTAAAAGTTTCCTTCAGATCCTGACATTACTACTAAATCTGTTAAATTAAAAAAAAAATTCAACCAAGTAAATTTTAAAGATCTAATTGATTCATAAATTGTGTGGCATCCCAACTTGTAAGCAGAGGGAAGCTAAAGAGCTGTACAAAATGGATGGATTTTATAGACAGAAATGGGGTGGGACAATTTGCAAAAGAAAAGAACAGATTGTTTCAGGCAAAGTCAGTTCATTTTAGGGGAATAATCAGGGGTTTCTCTTAGGTAGATTACCCCATCTTTCTTTTGGGGATTAGTATGGCCAGTGTGACAGATTATTTTATTTGGTTCTGACTAGGTAATTCCTGATTAGTTAAGATTACATCTCTGCTGGCAGGTTGAAACTATAATTAGATGAGGTATTAAATACTGTTTGGTGACTTGGCCCAGCATCAGTGATTCCATTTAGGATAAATGACTCTATTTTGGGTCTGTGGTTTTCTTTTCACACAATTTTTGATTCTAATTTTGTGGCTTGGCTTGCAAATGTGCTTAGTTAGTTCTGCCTCGGTTAATACCTATTAGCACAGTTGTCAGTGACTAGTAACTTTGATGATGGCAATATACAAGGTTCTTTTAACTTTGTTGATGATGATGCAATTCAGTTTCAGAAAAACAAAAGGATCCCCCTAAGGGATCCGTCAATAGCACACAGTCACAAATCTGTGGAAGGCTAACCTCCATATTTTTCCTCAGTCCCCAGTAAGTGAACACAAAACAAGACTATAAAAGACTCAACAGTGCTCCTATTTGACTTGAAAACCTGCGCTTAAAGCAAAAGGACAGAAAAAAAGAACAACCTGTTTCTTCTTACTAATCTAACACTTTCTCCAAAACACTGTCATAGGAAATAGTTGCTATAGAAGTGTACTGACAGATGGATGAAATATCAGTGATTCGCATTAACTGAAACAAGGAAAAATGTTAAATAAAAAGCATCCAAGAAAGAAAAGGAATTTATGTAGGTTTAGCACACATATTTTAACTCAATATTCATTAGTATCTAAATTTTTAAGAGACTAATTGAACAATTTTACAGGCATTTGTCTAGGATAAAGATATTTCTTCCTGTTTCTGAATTGTGTTTTTAAGGGGAAAAATAAATTAAAAGGATATCATAAAAACAGACAAATATAAGCATGGAAAAGTGAATGTGAAGTGGAAGGAAACAGATTGACACAAAACATAAACAGGAAAAAAGTATAAAATTCTCTGCATTCAGTATTATGCCTATTCCAATAAAAATGAGCTCAACTGGGGATAAGGACATTGGTAGGTACACATCATGTGTAAATTGTCTTTCCAGCTTTCTCCCTTCACAGATAATACAAATGTGCAGTCTGAGTTCTAATTTGAACCAGAGTACCAATCTTAATTGCTAACAGCCATATTGATTTGGAAATAGTGGGATTCTTCTCATTGCAGAGTGGTCTTGATTGGTTAAATAAATCATTACTATGTTCTGTGTTTACCTACATAAAAAATTGACATAATTTGATTTGTTTTCTTTTTAAAAAGATTTTGGATTACACGTGTTTTCTTTAGGTGTTTAACTTTGACAGTATAGAGACTCTGCAAACTAGAATATTTTGATATTAGTTAATTTAAATGGGTTAAATACAGGGAATAACATTTGATTGTGTCAAAGTCTCTTAGATACTTTCTAATTTCTGAAATCTAAAAATCCAGATAATTTTAGTAGTGCTTCTCTTGAATGATATTACAAAATTCTTATTTATATAAACTTATTTTCCAAATGAAAGATTAATTTAAAATAATTCTGTATGACAATTCTTTATATTCCTATAATTGAGTAATATAAAACCTATTTCAAAAGACTGGAGAGTTCTTTCACCTGAAGGTCAGGGGTAGTGGTATCTGGAAAGAAGGGTCTGCACTGGATGGGATTGATGTGCTAAATGAATGGAAGATACTAGCAGGAAATACAAATTGTACAGTTGATAGTATAGTTGTTGGGCATGAAGGTGCAGGATGAATTGTTTGAACAGCTGATTTTAGTTAAGACTAAATAGTTTAATGGAAATCAAGTTGAACTATATGCTAAAAACACACACACACACACACAAAGGAAATTTTAAGACTCACAAAAAAAGATTTGATGTCCTATTACTTTATGTGAAGATGTCCATGGTCAGTGTAATGATCTTGTGAACTCTGAAATTGGTGGAAAATCGCCAGGCACATATTGTCTATCCATGGATAAAGGTATAGGCAGACACTATTATTCATTGTAAACTATGACTTTTGGGAGTAGAGGTGCCTTTTCTAGAAAGGATTACATTTCAAAAATTAAAAAAGATGAAAAATAATCAACTATATGACTTTCATGATAAATGTCTATGAAGCTATGTAAATGATAGTGTTTGGAAATATTTCATAGATCTATTTGATTATCTTCTCCTATGACACTATAGTGGCTTCTCTCTTTCCACAGATACAGTCAATGTACTTAATCATATAAGAGCCTTGGATTGCAAGAAAATCCATGGAAAGGGCCACTGTGTGATCTATTATGGTCATTATGGATAATATGTCTTCTCATAGTCCAAATGTTTGGATAACATTTTTTTGAAACATAGCCTCATCCTGGTTTTTCATGTTCACCAAATTATAATAGATGTACATAAATTATGTCTTAGTTTACCATATTATCATGTCCAGAACCAGACAACTATCATAGAACTAGGTAACACATTAAATATTTTTAATTTTGGTACAAGATGTAATGTGTGGAGAACTTCATGTGATTCAGTGCACCCCAGACTGCCTCCTGCAGTTAGCTGCTGGAAAAATAAGACTTTGTGGAAAAGTAAATGTCTTTTCAAATACATATCTTTTTAAAATTTTTTCAGTGTTCCAAGATTCATTGTTTATGCACCACACCCAGTACTCTATTCAACACATGTCCTCCTTAATACCCACCAACAGACTCACCCAACCTGCCGCTCCCCTCCCCTTTGAAACCCTCATTTTGTTTCTCAGTGTACACAGTCTCTCATGGTTTGTATCTCTCCCTCCAATTTCCCCCAACTCACTTCTCTCCTCCCAATGTTCTCCATGTTATTCCTTATGCTCCACAAGTAAGTGAAACCATATGATAATTGACTCTCTCTGCTTGACTTATTTCACTCAGCATAATCTCCTCCAGTCCTGACCAAATTGATACAAAAGTTGGGTATTCATCCTTTCTGATGGAGGCATAATACTCCATTGTATTTACAGACCACATCTTCTTTATCCATTCATCACTTGAAGGGCATCTTGGCTCCTTCCCCAGTTTGGTGACTGTGGCCATTGCTATGAACATTGGGGTACAGATGGCCCTTCTTTTCATTACATCTGTATCTTTGGGGTAAATTCCCAGTAGTGCAATTGCAGGGTCATAGGATAGCTCTATTTTTAATTTCTTAAGGAATCTCCACATTGTCTTCCAAAGTGGCTGACAATACAATCTACACATTTCTATGAGAAACTGATATCTCTGTTGGCATTAAAATCCCATCGTGGACCAAAATATACATGCTAATGATTACAATTTACCAAATTTGAGGATTAAATTTGGTACAGGACTCTGAAGGTCAGTCTGTTCAATGATTAGTTTGGGTGCTTTATTTATAGTAACTATATTCTTCTATAATATTAAAATGGAATTAACTATTTCACTCCTATTGGCTCTCTTTGGAATTTTAGTTATAGCATTTCACTGGCATGGGCTTTAGAGTTGGGTTTTATTTTTATTTATTTATATTTTTATTTATTTATTTTCTAAGATTTTTTTATTTATGTGACAGACAGAGATCACAAGTATGCAGAGAGGCAGGCAGAGAGAGAAGGGGAAGCAAGCTCCCACCAAGCAGAGAGCCTGATGTGGGACTTGATCCCATGACCCTGGGATCATGACCTGAGCCAAAGGCAGAGGCTTTAACCCACTGAGCCAGCCAGGTGCCCCTGGGTTTTATTAAAAAACAAAAACAAAAACTTTTCAGTCCATGTGCATTTGTATCTATGATAAGCAAATGAACTATTCAATGTAAACAAATGTAAACTATTCAATGTAAGCAAAAAGGTAGACATTTCTGAATATTTAAAATTAGCAATAGTAATCAAATTTTGAATCTGAAGTAGGCTATTAAAACATAATTTACAAACATTTTCAATTTTCAGGGTATTTGTAAATGCAATTGCAGTTGTCCTCATAGAACAGATTATAATGTCTGGCAATTTTATTCTCAATTCAGTTCAATTAAGCTAAACAATTTGGTGAAATATTTTCTAAATACAGTTTGCAACAAAGCTGGGGATAAATAAATATACATAGTGTCGACTGCCTATTCAGTACAAGTCACTGTACTGGCAATGCAAGGAGAACAAATGTTACTAATACAGTTACACCTGTCAAGGCCTTTGAGTAAGCTATTGGAAAGGAATGAAACCCATGCTGATAGCACTTTACATGACTACAAAGAAGTAGACAATGATAAGAAGTATAAAATTTGGTGGGAATTTAGTGAAGTGAGACAACAAAGATAAATAAAGAGATCAGAAAAGACTTTATGAGAGAGGAATTTTTGATGTGTCTTAAAGATGGGTAGATTTGGATACATGGAAATGGAAATTAATGTAGGAGGCACAAATATTTAAAAAAATTACATAAAGTCATGTGGAACATTAGGCATCATGCTAAGAGAATGATAAATAGTTAAAAATGAGAAAAATGGGACATGAGATGGAAAAAGTAAGCAATTTTAGAATCAGTAGAAACTAGTTACATGAAAATAAACAGCTACCACATTTAAAAATTCATATAAAAATAAATATTAGGCCTATTTTTAAATGCACATGAATATTTATATGTATATATATAAAAGTTATTTAGTTCCTAAAATATGATAGATATTATCTTTTTAGAGTTTGGATTTTATTAATGTACTTTAATGTCTATTGTTAAAGTAGTGCTACATGTTTGAAGTTAATTCCCACACATACACCCAACTCTGTATTTATCAATTATAAACTCAGTAATATTTTAATTTTTAATTAACTTGTGATTTACAGTAAACATTAACGAATATTTATTGGTGACTTTACATTTCTCAGACCTTAGGATAAGTTTTTGGGTAATAATGAGCAATAGGACTAAATCTCACCACTAGATCTGAGGTTCCAGATGAAATAGTGTCTATATTGCCTGAAATCCAGCTGGCCTATATATTAGAATAGAGATTGCCTTTCTTTTATTTTAGGTTAACATACCTGATATTGGAAAAGGATTTTGAGCATGAAACTTTCTGTGACAAAGGTAATGATCTGTTTAACTTATTGTAAATAAGAAACTGATGCAGACTTTTTTAAAGTGCATTGTTGTGGGTAATTAGGATGAGTATGTACAATGACTAAATATTTCATAAATGAAATTTCTCATATTCAACATAAAATTGATGTGTTTTCTGATTCAGCCTCCAAATACTGAGTTCAATACACTGTTGATTAAATAATATCACTCAGGAGCACCTGGGTTGCTCAGTCAGTGAAGTGTCCGCCCTTCAGCTCAGGTCACGGTCCAGCATCAGGCTCCTTACTCAGCAGGGAGACTGCTCCTCTCTCTCCCTGCTGTTTCTCCCACTTATGTACTCTCTCTCTCTCTCATAAATAAATAAATAAATAAATAAATAAAATTTTTAAACAATATCACTCAAAGAAGCTTTTGAGTCAGAATTCCCATGGTCCAGAAAGACTGCCAAATACATTTCTGAATCCACTGTAGGACTTAAGCATACTTATGGTGTATTTGGTTATCGTGGAAGCTTGGGAATAAAATATACTTCCAGATCTTTCATAAAAAATGTCCAAATGTCTTTCCTATTTTCAGAGTACTGAAGTAGAAATGTGTGCGTGTGTGTGGTGTGTGTGTGTGTGTGTGTGTGTGTGTAAAAAGAGGCAAAGGTTACTCTCTCCAGATAAAGACAAAATAATCAGAGTACAGCGATTGCAGTAGAAATAGGAGAAGGTTGTTTATATCTGTGTATAGATCTGGAAAAGAAAAAGTGGTAGCAAATTAGATCTGTAGGGTAGAGATCTGCAAGTGAATATCTAACAATCCAGTTATTTGGATCAATCCTGACTATGTTAAGGCTGAAGGTTTACATCTTGCATCGCACCGTTTGCCCCAATCTAGACTGCTTAATTTCCAAAAGGCCTAGATTCAGGCACTAGTTTGTATGTTGATCTTTCTGTTTAGGTATCAAACTTTGAGAAAGAAACACACACCACATTTGACTATCTTTGTTTATCTGTTGGATGCACAGATAATTTTCTTTTTCTATTATTTCCATATACTAAAATATTTCATCCTATATGAATTATTTGCTGACCATTCTGTACTTTATCTTCATATAGACTTGACTGTCATTTTCTTTCCTACTTCTCAAGACTCCAAATATTATATATTATGCTATACTGTATAGACTTCATGCAGTTAGTTGTTCTCTCCCCAAATGGGATTATACACCTAAAAAAAAATAGGAATTTTGTTTTAATAATCTGTGTAACTCTGTACATGGGACAGAATAGATTAACAAATACATACACAGTTTGAGGATAGAAATTGCTGTCACAAAATACTTTTGGCTTCTTCAAAATTCTCATATTTTCATACATACATTTGTCCTTTAAGACATTTAACTAGGGCACTTGGGTGGCTCAGTTGGTTAAGCATCTGCCTTTAGCTTAGATCATGATCCCAGGGTCCTAGAATTGAGCCTCGAGTAAGGCTCCCTCCCTCTGTCCGTTCCTCCGTTGCTCATGTTCTCTCTCTCTCAAACAAATAAATAAAATCTTAAAACACTTAAATTGTTGCTAACAGGATATGAGTGTAGAATTACTTCTTCCTGAGGCCATAGACTTATCTTGTAGGATTCCATATATACTTCTTAATGATTGATATAAAACCTTTCAGATTATAGATACAAACCCATAAGAAATGATAGTATTAAAGGGGCAAAATGTACTTCCCATCTCTTAATTTTCACTAGTGGGAAAAGGAGATCTCTAAACTAACACCAGTCCCATCTAGAGTGATAAAGTTTCTAGATAATTTGAAGTAGTGTAGGTCACAGTTTTTGTGAATTAAACTTGTGGGACAACCCATTCAGAGTAATATAGGTAACTTTTTCCTTTCTTACATTAAGTTTCTATAATTTATTGGCAGAATTGTCTTCAGAGTTGTGTGTTTTGCATTAATATTTGTGCATAACAATGAATTTTAGGCTTGGCTATTGACTCATATGGTACTATGTCTTCTTACTAGATATAAAACAATAACTATAGGGGACCTGTCTGGCTCAGTTGGTTAATTTTCTGACTCTTGATTTTGGCTTAGGTCATCATCTCAGCATTGTGAGATGGAGCCACATATTGGGCTTGGTCTTTGGCATGGAGCCTGCTTGAGATTCTCTTTCTTCCTCTCCCTCTCCCCCTCCTCCTCTCTAAAAACAACAACAAAAAACAATAACTGCAAACACTTACATAGTAAATATAAAATTTCTACTCTCTGAGACATGTTCTTGGAAGCTGCTATGAATTTGGAAATCAAACTTGACTTTAGATACTTTATTTTCAATTCTCTTGGGTATTTCTTGCCTTTTACTGGTTCTGCCTTTGTACGTTGTCATTTAAATTTGCCTGCATTTTTAACTCCTGTCAGTAAACTTAAGGAAAGAAGGTTAGTATGTCTTGTGTGTTCCTGTTTGTGGAGGGAAGACCACACAAAAATATTCAAATATCTGTTCAGTAACCTCCCTGAGTTTCTATTCACTAGGTATAGGGTAAAGGCCCCAAAATACTCCTCTAACAAGTTTCCAAGTGACTCAGAAGCCACTAATTCAGAGATCACACCTCGGGAATCATTCCTAGAAATTCTTAATGTTTTACTGATACATGTTGACTTCATTTTGTTTTTCTTCTCCATTAGAATTTAATCTCCATAAGGACAAAGTTCATGATGGCAGTTTCATTTTATCCCTTCCAAAAAATAAATGTAAATATTTATACAGTGAGTGAAAAGGACAAAGAACAATCTTTTCACAATAGGAAGTGCCACTGTCAGAGAATCGACTTCTAAAAGAAATGAGAGTCAAGGGTTACATTGGTGGCTCAATTAAAGTGTCCAACTCTTATTTTCAGCTCATGTTATGATCTGTATTGTGTGACCAACCCTGCATCAAGCTTTATGCCTGATGAAATTCTCTTTCCCTTTCCCTCTGCTTCATCTCCTCTTTCTTTCTTTCTTTCTTTCTTTCTTTCTTTCTTTCTTTCTTTCTTTCTTTCTTTCTTTCTTTCTTTTTTTAAATACTTTATTTATTTATTTGACAGAGAGATCACAAGTAGGCAGAGAGGCAGGGGTGGGGCAGGCTCCCTGCTGAGCAGAGAGCCCAATGTGGGGCTCCATCCCAGGACCCTGAGATCATGACCTGAGCCAAAGGCAGAGGCTTTAACCAACTGAGCCACCCAGGTGCCCCTCCCCTTTCTTTTAAAAAACAAAACAGTGGTGATAGTGGACATCCCTGCCATGTTCCTAATCTTAAGGGAAATGCTCTCAATTTTTCCCTATTTAGAATGATATTCACGGTGGGCTTTTTGTGTATGGGCTTTTATGATATTGAGGTATGTTCCCTTTTCTACACTGTGAAGAGATTTAATCAAGAAAGGGTGCTGTACTTTGTCAATGCTTTTTTGCATCTATTGAGAGGATAATGTGGATCATATGGTTTTTGTCCTTTCTTTTATTTATGTAGCATTTCACATCGATTGATTTGTGGATGTTGAACCACCCTTGGGGCCAGGAATAAATCCTAATTGGTCATGATGAAAAATCTTTTTTTTTGTTTGTTTCTTAATATATATATTTTTTATTTTCAGCATAACAGTATTCCTTGTTTTTGCACCACACCCAGTGCTCCATGCAATCCATGCCCTCTCTAATACCCACCACCTGGTTCCCCCAACCTCCCAACCCCCTGCCGCTTCAAACCCCTCAGATTGTTTTTCAGAGTCCATAGTCTCTCATGGTTCACCTCCCCTTCCAATTTCCCCCAAGTTAGAGAGTAGAAGTTGAATAATCTTTTTAATGTACTTTCGGATCCTATTGGCTAGTAGTTTGGTGAGAATTTTTGTATCCATATTTTTCAAGGATATTGGCCTGGAAGTCTCCTTTTTGGTGGGGTCTTTAGGATCAAGGTAATTGGCCTCATAGAAGGAGTTTGGTAGTTTTCCTTCCATTTCAATTTTTTGAAACAGCTTCAGAAGAATAGGTATTAATTCTTCCTTAAATGTTTGGGAGAATTCTCCTGGGAAGCCATCAGGCTCTGGGCTCTTATTTGTTGGGATATTTTTGATTACTGCTTCAGTTTCCTTGCTGATTATGGGCCTGTTCAGGTTTTTTATTTCTTCCTGTTTCAGTTTTGGTGGTTTACAAATCACCAAATGGTTTGTAGGAATGCATCCATTTCTCCAGATTGCCTAATTTGTTGGCATATAGTTGCTTATAATATGTTCTTATAATTGTATTTGATGTTGGTTGTGATCTCTCCTCTTTCCTTCATGATTTTATTTGTTTGGATCCTTTCTCTTTACTTTTAATAAGTCTGGACAGAGGTTTATCACTGTTACCAATTCTTTCAAAGAATGAACTCTTAATTTTGTTGATCTGTTCTGCTGTTCTTTTGGTTTCTATTTCATTGATTTCTGCTCTGATCTTTATTATTTCCCTATTCCTCTGGGTTTACTCTTTATTTTCTGTTCTTTCTTCAGCTCACTTAGGTATAAGGTTAGGTTGTATATTTGAGAACTTTTTTTTGTTTCTTGAGCTTGTATTGCTATATATATCCCTCTTAGGACCACCTTTGCTGTATCTCAAAGATTTTGAAAAGTTGTGTTCATTTATTTCCATCAATTTTTTTTAATTAATTTTCTGGTTGACCAATTTATTCTTCAGTACGTTACACTTTAGCTTCCGTGTATTTGAGTTCTTTCCAAATTTTATCTTGTGATTGAGTTCCAGTTTCAAAGCATTGTGGTCCAAAGTATGCAGGGAATGAATACAATCTTTTGGTACCAGTTGAGACCTGATTTGTTACAGATTATGTGATCTATCACCACTGATGTTAAACATAGTACTAGAAGTCCTAACCTCACAATCAGATAATAAAAAGAAATAAAAGACATCTGAACTGGCAAAGAAGAAGTCAAACTTTTACTATTTGCATGATGAAATGATACTGTCTGTGGAAAACCCAAGACTCCACCCTAAAATTGCTAGAACTCATCTAGCAATTCATCAGTGTGGCAGGATATAAAATCAGGACACACAAATCAGTTGCATTTCCATACACTAATAAGAAAGAAAAAAAGAGAGAGAGAAGAGAAATTAAGGAGTGGATCCCACTTACAATTGCCTTCAAAACCATAAGATATCTAGGAGTAAATGTAACCAAAGAACAAAGGGTCTGTACTCAGAAAACTATAGAACACTCATGAAAGAAATTGAGGAAGACACAAAGAAATGGAAAAACATTCCAAGCTCATGGACTGGAAGAACAAATGTTGTGAAAATACCTATGCTATTAGAACAATATACACATTCAAAGCAATCCCTATCAAAATACCATCAACTTTTTTTTTTTTTCACAGAACTGGAACAAATAATCCTAAAATTTGTATGGAAACAGAAAAGACCCCAAATACCCAAAGGGATTTTGGAAAAAAAAAAACAAAAGAAAACAAAACAAAAAAACTGGTGGCATCACAATTCTGGACTTCAAGCTCTATTACAAAGCTATAATCATCAAGATAGTATGGTACTGGCACAAAAACAGGCACACAGATGAATGGAACAGAATAGAGAACCCAGAAATGGACCTTCAATATTATGGTCAACTAATCTTTAACAAAACAGGAAAGACTATCCAATGGAAAAATAACAGTCTATTCAACAAATGGTGTTTGGAAAATTGGACATTCACATGCAGAAGAATGAAACTGGACATTTCCTTACACCACACACAAAATTAGACTCAAAATTGATGAAAGACTGAAATGTGAGACAGGAATCCATCAAAATCATAGACGTGAGCACAGGCAGCAACCTCTTTGATGTTAGCCACAGTAACTTCTTGCTAGACACATCTCCAAAGTTAAGAGAAACAAAACCAAAACAAATTATTGGGACTTCATCAAGATAAATAGCTTTTGCACAAAAAAGGGAACAGTCAACAAAACCAAAAGACAACCAACAGAATGGGAGAAGATATTTGCAAATGTCTTATGAGATAAAGGGCTAGTATCCAAATTCTATAAAGAACTTATCAAACTCAACACCCAAAGAACAAATAATCTAAGAAATGGGCAGAAGACATGAACAGACATTTCTCCAAGAAGACAGACAAATGGCCAACAGACACATGAAAAATGCTCAACATCACTTGGCATTGAGGAAATACAAATCGAAACCACAACGAGATACCACCTCACACCAGTCAGAATGGCTAAAATAAACAAGTCAGGAAATGACAAACATTGGTGAGGATTCAGAGAAAGGGGAACCTTTGGGGTGCCTGAGTGGCTCAGCTGGTTAAGCCTCTGCCTTCGGCTCAGGTCATGATCTCAGAGTCCTGGCATTGAACCCGCATCAGGCTCTATGCTCAGCAGGGACCCTGCTTCCCCCTCTTTCTCTGCCTGCCTCTCTGCCTACTTGTGATCTCTTTCTCTCAGTCAAATAAATAAATAAAATCTTAAAACAACAACAACAACAACAAAAAAACCGAAAGGGTAACACTCTTACAGTGTTGGTGGGAATGCAAGCTGGTATAGCCACTCTGGAAAACAGTATGGAGGTTCCTCAAAAAGCTGAAAAATAGAGCTACCTTATGACCCAGCAATTGCACTACTGGGTTTTTACCCCAAAGATACAAATGTAGTGATCCGAAGGGGCACCTGCACCCCATGTTTATAACAGCAATGTCCACAATAGCCAAACTATGGAAAGAGCCCTGGTGCCCAATAACTGATGAATGGATAAAGAAGTTGCAGTGTGTGTACACACACACACACACACACACACACACACACACACACACAGGAATATTACTCAGCCATAAAAAATGAAATCTTGCCATTTGCAATGATGTGGATGGAACTAGAAGGGATTATGCTATGTGAAATAAGTTTAATAAGGATAATTATATGATTTCACTGATATGTGGAATTTAAGAAATTTAAGAAATAAAACAGAGAAACATAGGGGAAAAGAGGAAAAAAATAAGACAAAATCAGAGGGGTAGATAAACCATAAGAAACTCTTAATCAAACTCAAACAAACTGAGGGTTGCTGGAGGGAAGATAGGTAGGGAGATAGGGTAACTGGTTGATAGACATTAAGGAAGGAATGAGAAGTAATGAACACTGGTATTATTACATAAGACTGATAAATCACTGACCTGTATCTCTGAAACCAATAATATATATTAATTAGTTGAATTTAAATTTTTAAAAAATTAATTAATTTTAAAAAATTAAAAAATTTTAAAAAATTGATGGTCAAAACTTTCATGAGAGAAGGGCCAAGGAGAATAACCTAAAATGTTCTTTGGTAATTTTTACTTTAACTTCTCTTTTAACTTGAAGTATATTGAACTAAGGTTAGAATTTTATTGGATTAAGGTTAGAAATTATTGCTAAGAAAAGCCAATACATTAAGTGTACAACACCAATTTTGACACTATGGAAAGATAAATCATCTATATATCTGTCTATATCTTATTTATTTAATATGCATACTATTGACAATGTTGATTGGAAATGCATGTTCATTGTTTTTATTTAGGGAGTATGTTTTTATGATTGAAGGAAAAGATAAAAGATAAATTAGAAATTCTGAAGTAGAAAGTGGTATGTGTCCATGGTAAATAATGCATTGTTAGGGGAGATACAGGTATATAGTGTGATAATAAAATTCCATGAGAAACTTGTTACTAATATTTCACATTTAAAATGTATATTCATGATCATACATTGGTAATAGTTACAATATTTTTGAAAACCAATTACATTTAAATTATAGTATTATTGTGTCATTTTATTCAATATCCAACTAAAACAGTATCATGATAAAATACGAAGATTCTTTTGAGATATGTTGGAAATTATTTTCCCAAGACTATTTGTAACAATATTATGCTTTGACATTTAATGTCCTTAAAATTAATATCAAAAGATTATATATATTCTAAAGAAATACAGGACCTCTAAAGAAATGGTCAATAGAGCTAAATAAAAGTATAGGTGTTATTTTGCATCAAAATATTTTGCGATAAAGAAATTCCTCTAATACGGTCATCAAAATACTACACAATTATTATGAACCATTTCTGCAGTTTGAGATTTTCATAGGAAATAATGAGCTGTTACAATCATTACATACTTGTATCATCCTAGTTATTAAAAGGAAGATATATAAACATAAAATTACATATACTTTTGTTACACTGCCTAAAAAAATATTTAACTTCAAAATACATCTGCAAAGTATATTGTCCCTTTATTTCATCCTTATTTGACAGGGAATACAAAATGATTCATGAAAATGATGTGGTTTAAATAAAAAATATTTAGTGTAATTATATGCATGATTTTAAATTATTCAAACATGCAAGACCTTCCAAAATTTTAACATTATTAAAACTTTTTTTAACACATTTCAACAATTTAACATATTTAACATACTTCAACAATAGTAACATTGATCTTTGGACATGTTGCCAAAATGTGCATCAATGTAAACAAAGACACATTCCTAATAGGCTAGGAAAGAAAAAATACATAATCATATCAATGATGCAAAAAATCATTTTAATAAACCATGATAAAAATTTATTCAATAAAAATTATAAAATTCCTCAGTAAACTGGGAAAAGGGGACTTCCTCAACTTGATAAAGACTATCTATAAAAGACCTACAGCTAACATCATACTTAATGGTGAGAAACTTGAACCTTTCCCACTAGATCAGGAACAAGGCAAGAACATTCCCTTCCACCAGTCCTTTCAGGATCATACTGGAAGTTCTAGCTACAAGACAAAAACAGGAAACAAGCGATACAGAAAGTAAAAAAGAAGAACTAAAATTGTCTTCATCCATAGCTGAAATGATCATCCATGTAGAAAATCCAAAACAAATGTCAAACCATCTTGGAGCTAATAAGTAGTTACACCAATGTTGCAACATACAATATACAAAAACAACCATTTTTCTATATAATAGTAATAAACATGTGGAATTTGAAATTAAATACACAATACCATTTGCATTAGTATCCCACCCCCCAAATGAAATACTCCTAGTTATAAATATAACAAAATATGCACAAGATCATTGTGAGGAAAACTACAAAATTCTGATGAAAGAAATAAAATAATTAAATGAAGAGCTCTTCCATGTTGGTGGATAGGGATACTCAATATTGTGAAGGTGTCAATTTGTCCCAAGTTGATCTATAGAGTCAATGTAATCCCAATAAAATCCAACTGAAAGGCATTGTGGATAACAAGACAGTGATTTTAAAGACTAACATAACATAATAAAATAAAGTAAAAATAGGTAAAAGACACAGAGTAGTCAAAACAAAATAATATTGAAGGTAAAGAACAAATTTGGAGGACTGATGCAACCCAACCTTGAGACTTAATATAAAGATATAGTTATTAAGACCATGTGATATCGATAAAACTTAGACAAACTGACTAATGGAACAGAATAGATAGCCCAGAAATAGACCGAAATAAATATAGCAAACTGGTCTTTGGCAAATGTGCAAAGGGAGCACAACAGAACAAAGTGTCTTCAACAAACCATGCTAGAAAAACTAGCCTTTTATATGCAAAATAGTGGTTTAGACGCAGACCTTTACACGTCACAAAAAATTAACTCAAAATGGCTCATACACATAGGTATAAAACAAAAAACTGTAAAATTCCTAGAAGATAAAATAAGAGGCTATCTAAATAATCTTGGGTATAGTGATGGCTTTTTAGACATGACACTGTTAGTATGACCCATAAAGGACATAATTGATTAGTTGGGTTTAGTTACCTTTAAAAACTTCTGTATTGTGAAAAACATTGTCAAGAGAACAAGAATACAAGCTGCATATGAGGAGAAGTTATTTACAAAAGACCTATCTGACAAAGGACTGTTGTTATTTAGGACATACCAATAACTGAAAACTCAAAAAGAAAACAACCTGATTAAATAATGGGCCAACATCCTTAACAGACATTTATCATAGAAGATATACAGATGACAAATAAACATGTGAAAACATGCTTCACACCAAATGTCACCAGAGAAATGCAAATTCAAACAACAGTGTGATACCATTACACACTTATTAGAACGCCCAAAATTTGGAACAATGATAATAAGAAATGCTGGTGAGAATATGGTAGAGCAAGAACTCACATCCATTGCTGGTGGAAATGCAAAATGATACAGCCACTTTAGAAGACAGTCTGGCAGTGTCTTACAAAAGTAAACATACTCTTAAGATCCACCAGTTGGATTCTTTGGTGTTTATGCAAAGGAATTCAAAACTTATATCTGCACAAAAATCTTATAGTTTTTTATAGCAGCTTTATTCATAATTGAAAATATTTGGAAGAACCAAAATGTTCTTTTGTTGGTATATGGGTAAAGCAGCTGTGGTACAAATAGATAATGGAATATTATTCAATGCTAAAGAAAAATGTCCTATTGGACCATAAAAAGACACTGAGAAACCATGAATTCATATTATTAAATGAGAGAACAAAGTCTAAAAAAGCTCAGTTTCTATTGATTCCAACTGATTTCCTGTAAAAGGAAAACCAAGGAGATAGCAAAAAGATATGTGGTTGCCAGTGTTAGAGGTTGTAGCAAGGGTGAGATGAATAGACCACAGAGGAATTTTAGGGCAGTGAGAATACTGTTTATGATACAATAATGATGCATATGTATCACTAAACACTTGTCTGAACCCATAGAATGCACAACAGCAAGAGTAGACCATAATATAAACTTTTGACTTTGGGTGATAATAATACATCAATGTAGATTCATAAATTATAAAAAAAAATATGCTACTCTGGTGGGTGACATGGATAATGGGGTAGTTTATGCACATGTGGGAACATGAGTCTTCCACTCAGTTTTACTTACCTTTAAGATTGCTCTAAAAAATAAAGTTTTAATTAAAAATATAGTATGGAATTAAAGTTTCATAAGTATGTTCCCATATTAAGTAAATAATATATGTAAGATCAATAATCTATATTTGTTAAGATGACTTATTGTTCTATGCTCTAGTATAATAGGAGATGTAATTTTAAAATGTCCTTTTTGGGAGACCATAATTCTTATCTGTTAAATATTAAAGTTCTCGGGGCACCTGGGTGGCTCAGTGGGTTAAAGCCTCTGCCTTCAGCTCAGGTCATGATCTCAGAGTCCTGGGATCGAGCCCCACATCGGGCTCTCTGCTCAGCAGGGAGCCTGCTTCCTCCTCTCTCTCTGCCTGCCTCTCTGCCTACTTGTAATCTCTGTCTGTCAAATAAATAAATAAAATCTTAAAAAAATATAAAAATAAATAAATAAATATTAAAGTTCTCTTATCAAAATCAGGAGACTCCTCACCAGGACCACACCCTGATACTTAACCTCTGTACACACACACACACACACACACACACATACAGGCCCAATGAAATATGAACAATAGTGCTCATTAAATATTTGAAGATATTTATAAATCCTAATGATCATATGTACATCTTTCTATAACAGACCTCAAATATTTGAATTCTAGCAAATTTATGTGTGGTATCTTCTCCATACCTCTACAAAGTATGGTGGTATCCATCTTCTCCTTGATTTTTAAATTCACTTTATTTCCATTCACTCATGTAAAACAAAATGCTTCATTCCTGAAAAGGATTTTTGTCATATTTTCTATTTTATAAATCTCCCCTGTAATAAGAAATCATATATGGATGTTCAGAGATATAATACTGCTTTCCCTAGTGTTTGTCGGTTTCACCAGTTATAATAGTTATAGAAATGGCTAAGATGATATACTTTAGAACTAGAAAAACTCCCAGGTCTGACATTTGTTATCTATGGATATGTGCAATTTTTGTCACCATGTTGAACGTCATTTTCATTATTCATGAAATGGGGATTATAACACACACATTTTTGAAGGTTAAATGTAATGAATATAAAAAGAGCCTAGAACTGTGTATGAAGCATGGAGATAAAGTTAGCTATTACAGGTTATTTTTAAACATAAAGTATAATGAAAATTATTCTTAATTCTAACTGAATTCTGTGATTTACTTAACAGTATTTGCCTCCAATATTTGTTTGCTGGTTATTCAAGCCAAAATATGTGGGGACACCCCTGAGGCCTGCGTGACCTTGGAGTCTATAGAGTGAATGACCCTGAGTGATAGAATGGGAAAGACAGAGAAAATCCACCATCACCTCCACCTCCTTGGGTCCTAAAGCCCAGAGGTGGCACTATGGTTGGAACACATATGTAGCTTAAGTTCATAAATCAGTGGTGGAACATCTGTGGGCTAGGGTCTTATTTTCTAGGAGTCTATAACTAATATGAAGAAAGAGGTATGGCAGGCAATGGTAATAAGAATAAAAAGATAGCATTCTTCTTCAAGGCCATCTTTAAGGTGTGGGGGCCTCTGACAAATATTTTTGTGTATTCCCTCTCTACATAACAAATTTGATTAAATGTTTGTATAAAATTTGAATTAATCCTGATTATTTAGAATTATGAGCATAGAAGAGGAACTTAGAAATATGTTTACTGTCAGTGCATGTGAAGAATTGATAAGACATTAACAACTCCACAGGTTAAATTATTAGGAAACTCTGAGAAAATCCAGAGTTCAAATTATATATAAATGCTGCCAAGGGTAGGTATGAGCAGAAAGCCTGAATATAAAATTACAATAATGTTACAGGAAAATACCAGGAGGAGAAAGAAAACTTTCAGTGGCAGGTCTCACAAATGTCCAACGAACATTTACTTTCAGAAGAAAAGACCCCCTCCTAACCCCACCAAGGGGAGAAAGGGAGAAGAGAAACTTCTGTAAGGTTGAAGTCAATTTTGTATTCAGTTAATGAAAAGAGAAAGCTGAAGTAAATAATGTGGAGCTGAGGAATCTCAGTGGAAGTGGATCACATGGATTATTATTATAAATTATTTCAATAATTTATTTAAAAAATTAAGATGACATTTCCTATTCAGGAAAATTATGTCAAAGAGGAAAATAATCATAAACTTGAGCATTTTGAAAACGGTTTTAAAGAAAAAAAAGTAGGAAGGATAAGATATGAATAATTTAGGATGAGGATTAATGGCAATGCTGACATGTTAATAATCTCTTGGATATGATATACAGATTGAGGAATAAGAACAGCAAAAACAACAACAACAACAACAACAACAACAACAACAACAAAAACCCAGCAAAACCTTGATCTAAAACACTACAACATTGCCCAAGCACATGCCTATTTGCTTTTGTCTTTACATGGGCTATAGTAATTTTAAGGAAATTACACACACATGGACACACAGTTCTGAAAAAATACAAATATTAACACAATAGAGGTAAGATTACATCATTTTCCTTGTGGTAGAGATTTTTCATGTCTAACCTAATATAGGGAAAGAAGCTTTCCTATCCATTTCTAGGAAATCAAAATTAGTCTATTCTGATTATTTGTGTACAGTAAGAATCTTTATTCATTCTTAAAGTCATTGTACTGTCCTCACTGCTGTTGTGATTACCTTTAGTGTTTCTGTAGGTATTTACTGCATTTCAGAGTATTTGTGGTACCATTTTATTTACTTATTAGAATAGTTGTACATTAGTAGACATGAATAAATACAAAGATACAATTGTAGAAAAATATAAAAATAATATAGAAATAGATTTTAGGTATAGAGGCATTTTTAGTGAGTCTAAGTCTAGTTTATATTATACTTATTTTCTGTGGTTGACCTTATAGATTGCATAGAGAGCAAAGATCTTCTTTTCCAAAGAGAAAGGAATGAACCTGTCACAGATATATAGTGATCGTTTCAATGTCAGTAATTATTGGACAGGTTTTCTTTTTCACAGTTGATTTTCCTGCTTAGAATAGAGACGCAGACTGATGAAATTATGTTCCCAAAAGACTCAGTCCCTTAGATGGCTATGGCAGCCTTAGCTGTTACCTTTTTCTCTCAAACATGAAGAAAATAACATTGTCAGGATGGGGGGTGGTGGTTAGAGATTATTTCCTTCACATGTCTCCTTGCTCTTGTGCCAGGATTTGAAAAGGGGATAGCATTAAAACTGGATCTTCCACAGGTTCTCTGAGTCACTACTTTGAAATTACGACAATTAAAGCTCATAAAGATGAGTTACTTTAATTTTCTTAAAGTACTTATCCCCTGAGCTGTATGAATTTGTATTGAAGTTTATAACTCATCATCAGTTTTCTAAACAAATCTATGTTTATAATCTGTACTCATTGTGAAGTTTTTATATCCCTTTCAGAGAGAGATTTTATCATTAAGATGTTAGGTGAGATTCACTCTTGAATATTATGCATATAGCAGGCATTCAATAAATGGTTTTTGTGACTAGAGATAATGTACAATGAGAAAAAATTTATAGATCATGGACTTTGTCAATTTTTACACTGGTATACCCCTAATACCTAAAACAATGCTTAGCACATAGTAAGTGCTCAATAAGCAATTGTGGCAAAAAGGAAATAAAGGAGGAAAGATGGAAGGAAGGGATTGACTGGAACAGAGTGTCTAAACTTTTTGTACATTTGTCCTAAATTTCCTATGAGGTTCATTTTTTTGTAGTATATTTCTTTATGGGTATTTGATTATGTTGTGTCTGTTTATCTATATGGAGTCTATGTAAGAAGGGTCACACATAGATTTTACAAGGGGCTATCTGGAGATAATGACTTGTGGCTGCAATAACGAGAGGTAATGTGCAATATACCGTGTGTGAAGTCTGGTGACAGGAATTAAATTAACTCGTGTCACTATTGTGAAGCAAGGTTAACTTGAACTGAACTGTATCACATCCCTGCATCCGCTTAATAATGGCCCTGCCACAGGATGCTTAGAAGATAAATTAACTGAATTGTGATCTAAAGGTAGCTTGTAATGTGCCAACAAGTGAGACAATCCATAGGATAGTAATATTCCAAAGCAAAATCCATCTTGAATCTAGGTAGAAAACAATTTTGAATTAAACCTTGTAAAAATAATCTCAGTAAAAGGGTTTTGGGGATAAAACCCATTTTTCCTCCTATTTCCTCAAGTCTTAATGGCGTTGCATAACTCAGTTTGAAGATTCTTTATCAATCAAACATATTAGTTGCTTTAAAGTAATTAGTCTTTACATTTTTAGCAAGAATGGGGTTCAGGAAAATGCTAGCTAATGCTCCATGGATTTTTTCTTGTATTGGTTTGGGTTTCTCCCATAAAATACTTAATATCACTGTGTTAAACTTATTGGTGACATTTTAAGTAACAATGTTTCTTTTTTATTCATGGTTAGGACAGGAGGAAACCATTTTCTAGAGCATAAATAAAACTCAGAAAAATGTGCCACAATTTAATGTTAAGTTTTTCCTGACAAACTGTGTAATGATTTGGTTAAACTTCATACCTTTTTATGTAATTACATCCTAAAATTCAGTGAAAGATGTTGAGTTTTCTTCCCAAACAGTGAACACTAAAGGAATTGTCAGCAAGGGTGGAGGGAAAGGTGGTCTATGTGTCCACATGGGGATTGCCAGTGATGAGGAAAAGGGAAGCATACAGTCAAAATAAATGATAATGTTACAGTCCAATATCACAAATTTATTAGTTCATTTGTTCATTCCACAAATATAACCTCAAATATCTTCTCTGTGCCAATCATTATGCTAATAATTAAAAATGAAAATAGGAATAGTACACAGCAGGACCTTTGAGGTGCCCACATTCCTATAAGAAATAAATTATGTAAGCAAAGTAACTACAACAATGCTATAAATTCCAAATTAGAGATAAAATGCATTACTTTATGAAGACAGAAAAGAAGATGCTAACATTTTCTGGGAGAAGAGAGAAAAGACTTCCTAGAAGAGAAGAAACGGAGATTAATTTCAGTACTGATGAAGTTCCCAATATAACATGGATGAAGAAATTACCAACACAACTTTTTGAGAAGAGAAAAAAGACTATGCAGAATTAGGAAATGCAAGTATTGCAGCTCAGATTGCCTCAGTAAGGGGTGCAGGTGGGAGGCAAATTGGAAAAGAAATCCAGGACACTGACATGCCAAAGGGAGCTTAGAATTACCATTTACAGAAACAAGAACCACTGAGGATTTCTAGAATGGGTAGTGGCATGATATGATTTGCACCCCAAGAAGATCACTTTGACCACAGGTGAAGAAAGAATTGAGTGGGAGGCAGAAATAAACACACAAAGGAGATTTAGAACGTGAGTCTAAGCAAGAAAGTCATACGAATGGAAGAATGGCACAATATTTAAGAAATAATCTTACAGTTTTTGTTTTGTTTTGTTCTTAGGTTCTGACTAACAAGGACAAAATGCCATGGTGAGCCCTCTATGTACAACCTGGTATTTGAGAAATAATTTCTACTAATTAAGGTTTTATTAAAATACTTCAATCAAATAACAAAACAATAGTAATATAACATATTAAAATTTAGCAAATAATTCAAATTTTGTTCAACCTGACACCAGAAATTTTGTAATTAGTTTCTTTTTAAAGAGATGAATTCTCTCCCAAGCTTCAGTCTGCCACGACACCACTCAGGGTATTCCTAGTTGCTAGGAGTTTCAATTCCCATTGTGAAGGAACATGGAGAAAAAGAATATTTCATGTTTTTATTACATTACTCAATCTATATTAGTTATTTATATAAGCATTATAATATATAATGCTTATGATTACATATAAATATATTTTATATAAATATGTATATATTTATAAATGCAAAGTTACCTATTTTGAATAATATTTTTTAAAAAAAAGTGTAAAGGGTTTACCATAGAGATTTCAGAGATGCTTACTTTCTCTCCATATCAAGAATCAGAACTTGAACTTGCTTATATACTCTTCTAAAATTATATTGTGGCTTCTGGATCAAAACTTCATACAATAAAAATTACTTGTAATGATTTTGTTCACTGACTTCACTATAAAATTCAACAACATCAGACTAAAACTCTGGCAAATATTGATTATGGTGGCAAATTCATAAGCATTCACAGACTGATGAATGTTAGAATGATCAGTGTTCTTTTTGTTATTTTCTTCATTACCATCAGAAGATTGTCTGTAAAAATCGATGGTCTAATTCTTGGTGTATTTTCATTAGATGAACATAAAGATTTGATGTGTTTTGTTATAAGCACCACACAGTTCTGGCAATGAGGACCTTTTGTGGCTCTCTTGTTGTTTTTATGGTTTAATCAAATGTCCTGTGTTGATGGCCTTTGGATGTGAAACATTCCTAAACACTCCCCAGCAAAATCCTTCTCCTATGGGATTGGGGAGCCTGGCACAAAGCTTGAACATACTGTTTACCTGGTTTGACTATAACTATATTTGACTTCTTTTGTTTCTTCTCACACTCTGAACTTTCAAGTGAAAACACCAGTAGTGACTGTCTCTCCGCTCACGACCCTAGGCCCTAAGACTTTCCCATAGAAAAATAAGTATTTGCTGAATAATCGTATGGATAGAATGTATCCATACTTTCCGAAGTCCTTGGGCAGTAGATTATTAGGAAATAAATAATCTGAAGAATAATTCCCTGAATGACAAAATGCAATTATCAGAATGTCAAAACTTTAAGTTACAATGTTAAAGTCTTCTGGGCAATTAAATATTAAGCAAAATGAAAGCTATTTCATTAACTATATTGTATAAAATGTGAACTATAATGTAGGAATCATGATTCATAAAAGAGAACTAGGAATAGTTTCCTAAGGATATTAACTGTTATAAACCAAAGATCAAAACAAATAAACTCTTGTCTTACTTTCTCACAATTCCATGGTACAGCATTTGGACCATTAATTATAAATCTCATTGCCATAACACAAGCAAAGCCTAGTGGAGCTTGAGCAAACCAGAGATGAATACCTAATATAAACTCTCATAATTTTTGTTAATTAAAAGTAAAAATTATTGGGAAATAATGGCTGGGATCGACATGATCAAATTATGTAACATTATGAAGGAAGTGGACAGAGCATTCCATTTTTTTTATTAAAAAAATGGGATACTTGCAAATCCCTGAAAGCTTGAAAGAGGTAGTTTTTAATATAAATTAAAAAGGTTTACAAATTAGAATAAGAAAAACTCATGAGTCCAATAAAAATCCAAATGAAGTTAAGATGAACAAGAAAGTAGTTTTAAGAGGTTTTAAAACTGTTCACTAGTCAGTGAATCAGTTAAGCATCTGCCTTCGGCTCAGGTCATGATCCCAGGGTCCTGGGATTGAGTCCTACATTGGGCTCCCCGCTCCACAGGGAGTCTGCTTCTCCCTTTCCCTCTGCTGTTCTCCTTGCTTGTGCTCTCTGTCAAGTAAATAAAAAACAAACAAACAAAAAAACTGTTCATTAAGACTGAGTAACTGTTAAATGAAGGCACATTTATTTAATGATACATTTTAAACTTTTTAGGAAGAGAGATTCACCCAGCCTACTCCCATAAAATCCTTTTGTGCCATCATATGAAATGGCACACTGCATTAGATAGACTGTGGCTTTATCAATATAGTGTGTCTTATATATTTATGTGGCAGTGTTCTGGAAATAAAATAGCTCATAAGTCATGGTTCATTTGAACTTTGGGTGGACTAGAGGTAAGCAATGATGCTCTCTGTTCAGCTCTGTGCAGAGGAAAATGTCATTTTCAATTTCTGGAATGTGTGCATCCCCAAACACAGTATCATCACACTCATCTTGCCATTCAAAGTAATTTCTCATCTTCTGTAAAGTAATGAAAGCTGACAGGTTAAGGGAATCATAGGACTGACAGTGCACAGCCGGTGTTCATTTCAGAGACTGTTCTCTCCTTTGATTTAATGATGGGGCATAAGGTGGCTGTGAACACTCTCTAATTTGCACAAGAGAAATGTTCACTCACTCCCATAGCACCTTGTACCTCATAATAGCCAATTTAAGCGAGAAAAGCATTTCTGTTGTTATAAAAGCTATTGAAACATAGGAAAATAAAAGGGAAAAATATCAAGTCTTTTAGAAAAATCCCAATATTAATAAGCCAACAGAATGCCATTGCTTCTCTGGAGATCATCTGGCAAATGAGATAAGAACAGGAATAAAGTAGTCAAAACAACAAAAATTTGTAATGATAGCAGAAATGTATCATTCATGAGTAATATAAAATGATCAAGTTGAAATAAACAGTAAAGAGAAAAGTTGGGAACAGGTTGACACTACATATTTTAGAGGTGGAAAAATAACCTAAAAGTGACTTAGAGATTATAAACAATAAATTTAGCTTTATTTAGCTAATTAAAGAAGAAATATTTTCTGGACTGTGAAACCACTGTCCTCAAAAATCAGTCTCTCCTGGCATGTTGTCACACTCTCGGCATAATGTTTTAAATATACCTGGACAGCAGCCATTTTCATGCACGGTTTTAAGTTGAGGTCCCACTGAAGCAAGACCCTAAAACTACTACCCTTTTGTCTTTTCCCCCCAATTTTTATTTAAATTACATTTACTGAATAATAGTAATATTAGATTCAGTTGTAGAATTTAGTGATTCAACACTTATGGACAAAACCCAGTGCTCATCACAATGAGTGCCCTCTGAATACCCATCACCCATTTAATACATCCCCCACTCTGCCCAACCCCCTCCAGTAACCTCAGTTTGTTTTCTACTTAATAGTTTGTTTCATTTTTTTTTCCATTTTCCTCCCATGTTTGTCTGTTTTGTTTCTTAAATTCCACATGAGTTAAATCATAGGGTATTTGCCTTTCTCTTATTTCACTTAGTATAATACTCTCTAACTCTATCCACATAGTTGCAAATGGCAAGATTTCATTCTTCTCTATGGCCAAGTAACATTCCATTGTGTGTGTCTATATATATAGACACACACTACATTATCTTTTCAACAGTCGATGGACAATTGAGCTCTTTCTATAATTTGGATATTGTTCAAAATGCTGCTATAAACATGGAAATGCATGTATCCCTTCAAATGAGTATTTTTGTACTCCTTGGAAAAATACCTAGTAGGGCAATTGCTGTATCATAGGGTAGTTCTATTTTTAACTTTTTGAGGAATCTCCATACTGTTTTCCAGAGTGGCTACACCAGTTTGTATTCCCAACAGGGCAAAAGGGTTCCTTTTCTCCACATCCTCACCAATACCCACTGTTGCTTGTGTTGTTAATTTTAGCCATTCTGTTAAGTGTAAGACATCTCAATGTAGTTTTGATTTGCACTTCCCTGATGATGAATAATATTGAGCATCATTTCATGTATCTGTGAGCCATCTGGATGTCTTCTTTGGAAAAATGTCTATCCATGTCTCCTGCCCATTTTTTAACTGGAATATTTGTTTTTTGGATGTTGAGATTAATAACTTCTTTATAGATGATGGATACTAACCCTTTATCAGAT
The DNA here is from genome assembly GCF_010015895.1 of Lontra canadensis. NCBI lineage: Eukaryota > Metazoa > Chordata > Mammalia > Carnivora > Mustelidae > Lontra > Lontra canadensis. The sequence continues at coordinate 1,706,634 of NW_022631004.1, read as the reverse complement.
ATGTCTTTTGCAATATCTCCTCCCATTCTGTAGGTTGCCTTTTAGTTTTGTTTATTGTTTCCTTCACTCTACAGTAGGTTTTATCTTGATGAAGTTCCAACAGTTCATCTTTGCTTTTGTTTCCATTGCCTCAGGATACTTACCTAGTAAGACATTGCTATGGCCAAGGTCAAAGAGATTATTGCCTGTGTTCTTCCCTAGGATTTTAATGGTTTCCCTTCTCACATTTAGCTCTTTCATTAATTTTGAATTTATTTTTGTGTATGATGTAAGAAAGTGGTCCATTTTTTTCCTTTAGGTGTTGCTGTCCAATTATCCCAGCACCATTTGTTGAAGAGACTGTCTTTTTTCCTTTGGATATTCTTTCCTGCTTTGTTAAAAATTGACCATATAGTTATGGGTTCAGGTTCTCTATTCTGTTCTATTGATCTATGTGTCTATTTTTATGCCAGTCCCATACTGTTTTGATCACCTCAAGTTTGTGATATAACTGTGGAGTATGGAATTGTGATGCCTCCAACTTTGCTTTTCTTTTTCAGGGTTGCTTTGTCTATTCAGGGTCCTTTGTGATTCCATACAAATTTTACAATTGTTTGTTCTAGCTCTGTGAAAAAATGCTGTTGGCATTTTGATATGGATTGCATTAAATGTGTAGATTGTTTTGGGTAGTATAGACATTGTAACAATATTTGTTCTTCCAATCCATGAGTATGGAATGTCTTTCCATTTCTTTGCATTACCTTCAATTTCTTTCATCAGTATTTTCTAGTTTTCAGAGTACAGATCATTCACCTCTTTGGTTAGGCTTATTCTTAGTTATCTTTAGGGTTTTGATGCAATTGCAAATGGGACTGATTCCTTGGTTTCTCTTTTTGCAGTTTCATTATTGATGTATGGAAATGTAACAGATTTCTGTTGTATCCTACAACTTTACTGAATTTGTGTATCAGTTCTAGCAATTTTTTGGTGGAGTCTTCTGGGGTTTCTGTGCAGAGTATCATGTCATCTGCAAATAATGAAAGTTTTACTTCTTCCTTGCTGATTTGGATGCCTTTTCTTCTTTTTGTTGCCTGATTGCTGAAGCCAGGACTTCTAGTACTATGTTAAATAACAGCAGTGAGAGTAAACTTCCCTGTTTTATTCCTGGATGTACAAGAAAAGATCTTGGTTTTTCCATATTGAGGATTGTACTACCTATGGATTTTTTATATAGGCTTTTATTGAGGTATGTTTCTATCTAACCCTACATCGTTAAGGGTTTTTATCATGAGTGAATTTTCTACTTTGTCAAGTGCTTTTTCTGCATATATTGAGAGGATCACATGGCTCTTATGCTTTCTTTTATTAATATGCTATATCACATTGATTTGTGAATGTTTAATCATCCTTGCAGCCCAGGAATAAATCCCACTTGATCATGGTGAATGATGATTCTTTATATATTTATATTGGCCTATAGTTCTCTTTCTTAGTGGAGTCTTTTTCTGGTTTTGGTTTTCAGGGTAATGCTGGTATCATAGAATGAATTTAGACATTTTCCTTCCTTTTCGTTTTTTTGGAATATTTCCAGAAGAATTGGGTATTCACACTTCCTTCAATGTGTGGTAGAATTCACCTATGAGGCCATCTGGCCTTGGAATTTTGTTTATTGGAAGATTTTTGATTTCTGACACAATTTCTTTGCTGGTTTTGAGTCTGTCCAAGTTTTTTTATTTTTTCTGTTTCAGTTTTTAAGTTTTATGTTTCTAGAAAGTTATCCATTTCTTTCAGGTTGTCCAATTCATTGGCATACAGTTTTCATAATGTTCTCATATAATTGTTTGTATTTCTGTGGTGTTGGTTGTAACCTCTCTTCTCTTATTTATGATTTTATTTGTGCCCTTTCTCTTTTCTTTTTGATATCTGGCTAGGGGTTTTTCAATTTTATTGTTTTTTTTTTTTTTTTCAAAGAACCAACTCTTGGTTTCATTGATCCATTCCATTGACTTTTTAATTCTTATACCATTTGTTTCTGTTCTAATCTTTATTATTTCCCTTTTTATGATAACCTTAGTGTACATTTGTTCTTTTTCTAGCTTCTGTAGGTTTATTTGAGATTTTTCTTGCTTCTTAAGGTAAGCCTGTATTGCTATATACTTCCCTCATAGAACTGTTTTTGCTGCATCCCAAAGGTTTTAGACCATCGTGTTTTCATTTTCATTTGTTTTCATGTATTTTTTTAGAAAAACTTCTTTGATTTCCTGGTTGACCCGTTCATTGTTTAGTGAGATGCTCTTTAATCTCTATGTATTTGTGGTCTTTCCAGTTTTTTTCTTGTGGTTAACTTCAAGTTTCATGGTGTTGTGTTCAGAAACTATGCATAGTATGATATCAATCTTTTTGTACTTACTGAGGCCAGATTTGTGATCCAGTGTGTAATCTATTTTGGAGAATGCCTCATGTGCACTTGAAAAGTATTTATATTCTGCTCTAGGATAAAATGTTCTGAATTTATTTGTTAAATCCATCTGATCCATTTGTCACTCAAAGCCATTGTTTCCTTGCTGACTTTTTACTTAGATGAGCTATCCACTGATATAAGAGGGGTGTTAGAGTCTTCTACCATTTTATATTATTATTGATTAGTTTCTTTATTTTTATTATTAATTGTTTTACATATCTGAGTGCTTTCAAGTTGAGGGCATGAGTATTTATGATTGTTTGACCTTCTCTTTGAATAGTCACCTTTACTATGACATAGTGCCTTTCTTCATCTCTTGGTAGTTTTTCATTTAAAATCTAGTTTGTCTGATATAAGTATTGTTACTCTGGCTTAGGGAACTTTTTATTTATTTATTTATTTATTAAATTAAAGATTTTTAATTTTATTTTTTATTTTTTGCATTGTTTATGCACCACACCCAGTGCTCCATGCAATCCAACCCCTCACTTTAAATCTGCAGCTGTCTTTAGATCTAAAATGGGTGTCTTGTAGGCAGCACATAGATGGGTTTTATTTTTTATCCACCTGACACCCTATATATTTTGATTGAAGTGGATAATCTAGTTTCTTAGGGAAGGCATTGCTACCCTCTGAAAACGTAATATACAAGGATATAGTCAAGAATGAAGCAGATAGGAGGAGGAGTCAAGATGGCAGAGAAGTAGCAGGCTGAGACTACATCAGGTAGCAGGAGATCAGCTAGATAGCTTATCAAACCATTGCAAACACCTACAAATCCAATGGGAGATCGAAGAGAAGAAGAACAGTGATTCTAGAAACAGAAAATTGACCACTTTCTGAAAGGTAGACCGGCAGGGAAGTGAATCCAAAGCGACAGGAAGATAGACCGCAGTGGGGGAGGGGTTGGCTCCCGGCAAGCAGCTGCGCAACAGAGCAAAAATCAGGACTTTTAAAAGTCTGCTCCACTGAGGGACATCACTCCAGAGGCTTAACCGGGGTGAAGCCCACGTGGGGTCAGCATGGCTCCAGGTCCCACAGGGTCACAGAAGGATTGGGGGTGTCTGAGTGTCACAGAGCTCGCAGGTATTAGAGCGGGGAAGCCAGCTATAGAGACAGAACCAAGGAGTGAGCTCTCAGCTCGGGGTTACCTTTAACTGGTTGCAGCCTGGGTGAGCTCAGAGTGCAGCCAGAGGCCATGGAGAGGGGAGTGATTGAGCACTTTTCTCTGAGGGCACACTGAGGAGTGGGGCCCCGAGCTCTCGGCTCCTCTGGGCCAGAGATTGGGAGGTCTCCATTTTCATTCCCGTCCTCTGGAACTCTACGGAAAGTGTTCAGGGAACAAAAGCTCCCGAAAGCGAACCCGAGCAGATTACTTAGCCCGGCCCCTGGTAAGGGCCGGGCAATTCCAATTCTGGCAAAGATACTTGAGAATCACTACAACAGGCTCCTCCCCCAGAAGATCAACAAGAAATCCAGCCAAGGCCAAGTTCACTTATCAAGGAGAGCAGTGGAATTCCAGAGGAGGAAAAAGCAAAGCACGGAACTCATGGCTTTCTCCCCATGAATCTTTAGTCTTGCGGTTAATTTAATTTTTTTTAAATTTTATTCTCTTTTCTTCTGTTAATTTTTTTAAAACTTTTACCCTTTTCTTTTTAAATGTGTTTAACTAGATTATCTTAACAATACCTTTCATAAAAAAATAATAATCTTTTTTTGAACTTCATTATTATAGTCATATTTTATCCTTCATTGTATTTAACTTTATTTTTTTGTATACATATAGGGTTTTTTCTTCTAAAAAATGTGGGGTACAACTTCTTCTAATAGATCAAAATATACCCTAAATCTAGCTCTGGGCTTGTTCTAGTCTCCAGCCCGAGCAAATTCTCTACACTTTCATTTTCTTTATTCTCCCAACAAACTAACTTTATCAACTCCTTTTTTAAAAATTAAAAAATTTTTTTTTCTCATCTTTATAGGCATATTCCATTCCTTCATTGTGTTTACCCTTATATACATTCTTCATTCTTTAAAATTTTGGGAGGTAGTTTCTTCTAAGAGTCCAAAATACTACCAGAATTAAGTGGGTGACCCTGTTGTAGTCACTAATATATATAATTTTTTTCTTTTTTATATTTTTTCTTTGTTTTCTTTTTTTAGGGTTTTTTTTTTTTCCTGAACTTCTTTTTATCCCCTTTCTCCCCCCCCCCCAATTTGGGGTCTCTTCTGATTTGGTTAAAGTGCATTTTCCTGGGGTCTTTGCCACCCTTTTAGTATTTTATTTACTCCTTCATATACTCTTATCTGGAAAAAATGACAAGGCGGAAAAATTCACCACAATTAAAAAACAACAACAACAACAACAACAACAACAAGAGGCACTACCGAAGGCTAGGGACCTAATTAATACATTGGTAATATATCAAATCTACAGTTCAGAATGATGATTCTCAAGGTTCTAGCAGGGCTCGAAAAATACATGGAAGATATTAGAGAAATCCTCTCTAGAGATATAACAGCCCTTTCTGGAGAAATAAAAGAACTAAGATCTAACCAAGTTAAAATTAAAAAAGCTATTAATGAGGTGCAAAAAAAAATGGAGGCTCTTACTGCTAGGATAAATGAGGCTGAAGAAAGAATTAGCAATATAGGAGACCAAATGACAGAGAATAAAGAAGCTGAGCAGAAGAGGGACAAACAGCTACTGGACCATGAGGGGAGAATTTGAGAGATAAGTGACACCGTAAGATGAAACAACATTTGAATAATTGGGATTCCAGAAGAAGAAGAAAGAGAGGGGAGCAGAAGGTATATTGGAGAGAATTATTGGGGAAAATTTCCCTAATATGGCAAGGGAACAAGCATCAAAATCCAGGAGGTGCAGAGAACCCCCCTCAAAATCAACAAGAATAGGTCCACACCCCATCACCTAATAGTCAAATTTACAAGTCTTAGTGACAAAAAGAAAATCCTGAAAGCAGCCCGGGAGAAGAAGTCTGTAACATACAATGGTAAACATATTAGATTGGCAGCAGACTTATCCACAGAGACCTGGCAGGCCAGAAAGAGCTGGCATGATATATTCAGAGTACTAAATGAGAAAAACATGCAGCCAAGAATACTATATCCAGCTAGGCTATCATTGAAAATAAAAGGAGAGATTAAAAGCTTCCAGGACAAACAAAAACTGAAAGAATTTGCAAACACCAAACCAGCTCTACAGGAAGTATTGAAAGGGGTCCTCTAAGCAAAGAGAGAACCTAAAAGTAGTAGATCAGAAAGGAACAGAGACAATATATAACAGTCACCTTACAGGCAATACAATGGCACTAAATTCATATCTCTCAATAGTTACCCTGAATGTTAATGGGCTAAATGCCCCAATCAAAAGACACAGGGTATCAGAATGGATAAAAAAACAAAACAAAACCCATCAGTATGTTGCCTACAAGAAACTCATTTTAGACCCGACGACACCTCCAGATTTAAAGTGAGGGGGTGGAAAACAATTTACCATGCTAATGGACATGAGAAGAAAGCAGGAGTGGCAATCCTTATATCAGATCAATTAGGTTTTAAGCCAAAGACTATAATAAGAGATGAGGAGGGCCAATATATCATACTCAAAGGATCTGTCCAACAAGAAGATCTAACAATTTTAAATATCTACGCCCCTAACATGGGATCAGCCAACTATATAAACCAATTAATAAAAGAATGAAATGGTAAACTAGGAAATTAAAGAAGAATTGAAAATATTCATGGAAACAAATGATAATGAAAACACAATGGTTCAAAATCTGTGGGACACAGCAACAGCAGTCCTGAGAGGAAAATATATAGCAGTACAAGCCTTTCTCAAGAAACAAGAAAGGTCTCAAATACACAACCTAACCCTATACCTAAAGGAGCTGGAGAAAGAACAAGAAAGAAAGCCTAAACCCAGCAGGAGAAGAGAAATCATAAAGATCAGAGCAGAAATCAATGAAATAGAAATGAAAAAACAATAGAACAAATCAATGAAACTAGGAGCTGGTTCTTTGAAAGAATTAATAAGATTGATAAACCCCTGGCCAGACTTATCAAAAAGAAAAGAAAAAGGACCCAAATAAATAAGATCATGAATGAAAGAGGAGAGATCACAACCAACACCAAAGAAATACAAACAATTATAAGAACATACTATGAGCAGCTCTACGCCAACAAATTTGACAATCTGGAAGAAATGGATGCATTCCTAGAGACATATAAACTACCACAACTGAACCAGGAAGAAATAGAAAACCTGAACAGACCCATAACCAGTAAGGAGATTGAAACAGTCATCAAAAATCTCCAAACAAACAAAAGCCCAGGGCCAGATGGATTCGCAGGGGAATTCTACCAAACATTTAAAGATGAATTAATTCCTATTCTCCTGAAACTGTTCCAAAAAATAGAAATGGAAGGAAAACTTCCCAACTCATTTTATGAGGCCAGCATCACGTTGATCCCCAAAACAGACAAGGATCCCATCAAAAAAGAGAACTACAGACCAATATCCTTGATGAACACAGATGCAAAAATTCTCACCAAAATACTAGCCAATAGGATTCAACAGTACATTAAAAGGATTATTCACCACGACCAAGTGGGATTTATTCCAGGGTTGCAAGGTTTGTTCAACATCAGCAAATCAATGTGATACAGCACATTAATAAAAGAAAGAACAAGAACCATATGATACTCTCAGTAGATGCTGAAAAAGCATTTGACAAAGTACAGCATCCCTTCCTGATCAAAACTCTTCAAAGCATAGGGATAGAGGGCACATACCTCAATATTATCAAAGCCATCTATGAAAAACCTACTGCAAATATCATTCTCAATGGAGAAAAACTGAAAGCTTTTCCGCTAAGGTCAGGAACACGGCAGGGATGTCCATTATCACCACTGCTATTCAACATAGTACTAGAAGTCCTAGCCTCAGCAACAAAAGGAAATTAAAGGCATCCAAATCGGCAAAGAAGAAGTCAAACTATCACTCTTCGCAGATGATATGATACTATATGTGGAAAACCCAAAAGACTCCACTCCAAAACTGCTAGAACTTGTACAGGAATTTAGTAAAGTGTCAAGATATAAAATCAATGCACAGAAATCCGTTGCATTTCTCTACACCAACAAGACAGAAGAAAGAGAAATTAAGGAGTCCATCCCATTTACAATTGCACCCAAAACTGTAAGATACCTAGGAATAAACCTAACCAAAGAGGCTAAGAATCTATACTCAGAAAACTATAAAGTACTCATGAAAGAAATTGAGTAAGACACAAAGAAATGGAAAAATGTTCCATGCTCCTGGATTGGAAGAACAAATATTGTGAAAATGTCTATGCTACCTAAAGCAATCTACACATTTAATGCAATCCCTATCAAAATCCCACCAATTTTTTTTCAAAGAAATGGAACAAATAATGCTAAAATTTATATGGAATCAGAAAAGACCTCGAATAGCTAAAGGAATATTGAAAAAGAAAGCCAAAGTTGGTGGCATCATAATTCCGGACTTCAAGCTCTATTACAAAGCTGTCATCATCAAGACAGTATGATACTGGCACAAAAACAGACACATAGATCAATGGAACAGAATAGAGAGCTCATAAATAGACCCTAACCCTCAACTCTATGGTCAACTAATCTTCAACAAAGCAGGAAAGAATGTCCAATGGAAAAAAGACAGCCTCTTCAATAAATGGTGTTGGGAAAATTGGACCATTTCCTTACACCACACATGAAAATGGACTCAAAATGGATGAAGGACCTCAATGTGAGAAAGGAATCCATCAAAATCCTTGAGGAGAACACAGTCAGAAACCTCTTCGACCTCAGAGGCTGCAACTTTTTCTTAAGAACATCACCAAAGGCAAGGGAAACAAGGGCAAAAATGAACTATTGGGATTTCATCAAGATCAAAAGCTTTTGCACAGCAAAGGAAACAGTTAACAAAACCAAAAGACAATTGACAGAATGGGAAAGATATTTGCAAATGACATATCAGATAATGGGCTACTGTCCAAAATCTATAAAGAACTTAGCAAACTCAACACCCAAAGAACAAATAATCCAATCAAGAAATGGGCAGAAGACATGAACAGACATTTCTGTAAAGAAGACATCCAGATGGCCAACAGACACATGAAAAAGTGTTCCACATCACTCGGCATCAGGGAAATACAAATCAAAACCACAATGAGATATCACCTCACCCCAGTCAGAATGGCTAAAATTAACAAGTCAGGAAGTGACAGATGCTGGCGAGGATGCGGAGAAAGGGGAACCCTCCTACACTGTTGGTGGGGATGCAAGCTGGTGCAACCACTCTGGAAAACAGCATGGAGGTTCCTCAAAAAGTTGAAAATAGAACTACCCTATGACCCAGCAATTGCATTACTGGGTATTTACCCTAAAGATACAAATGTAGTGATCCGAAGGGACGCGTGCACCCGAATGTTTATAGCAGCAATGTCTACAATAGCCAAACTATGGAAAGAACCTAAATGGTTCTTTCCAAACTATGGAAAGAACCAACAGATGAATGGATAAAGAAGATGTGGTATATACACAATGGAATACTATGCAGCCATCAAAAGAAATGAAATCTTGCCATTTGTGATGACGTAGATGGAACTAGAGTGTATCGTGCTTAGTGAAATAAGTCAATTGGAGAAAGACAACTATCATATGATCTCCCTGATATGAGGAAGTGGAGGTGCAACAAGGGGGGTTTGGGCGTAGGAAAAGAATAAATGAAACAAGATGGGATTGGGAGGGAGAGAAACCATAAGTGACTCTTAATCTTACAAAACAAACTGAGGGTTGCCAGGCGGAGGGGGGGTCAGGAGAGGGGGGTGGGGTTATGGACATTGGGGAGGGTATGTGCTATGGTCAGTGCTGTGAAATGTGTAAACCTGGTGATTCACAGACCTGTACCCCTGGGGATAAAAATACATTGTATATTTTTAAAAAAAAATTGAAGCAGATAAAATTCATTGTTTTAGTTGCATTGTTTTGTAAACTAACAGGAAGGAAATATTGACCTGAAAGCCTGGGTGTGTGGGATGTTAGTCTCCACATAAGCTTAAGCAGTGGTCTGTATTTTCTTTCTGCTCCCACACAGTGCTCTGGGTGGTGGTGGTGTTGTTGTTTAGACATCATTTATGACATTGTTATAGTCACCACTTTAGTCCTTTTTAAACAGAACACATAGAATATTAACAATTGAAAGAGCACATGTATAAAGAATATTGTTCATTTATTTATAGTATTCTCTCACAAGATTGTAAGAACTATGTTTCATTTATCTATTTTTTCAGCACCTGGCATAGTTATTGTCACACACTTTATACTGCATAAGTAATTATTGAATAAAAACATGCATACTTTGGATTTAGGTTGATTTTCAAAATTATGTAGCGCCTGATAAGTCATTACTCTTAGGAATTATAAGCAAATGTCTAAGGTGGGCTCCATAAAGTTTTAGAGCTATCAATTATTTGATTAGTTTGTGATTTCTAAACAATATTTGTAATGTCATAGATAATGCATAAATTTAAGGTTCCAAATTTGAGAGTGATATGAAGGAAAATCAGAAATGAGGAAGAGAATCTAGAGGAAATAGAAATAAAAAAAAAAGTGGGGTGCCTGCGTGGCTCAGTGGGTTAAGCCTCTACCTTTGGCTCTGGTCATGATCTCAGGGTCCGGGGATGGAGTCCTGATCGGGCTCTCTACTCAGCAGGGAGCCTGCTTCCCCCCCACCCACCTACCCCCATCTGCTTCTCTGCTGACTTGTGATCTCTGTCTGTCAAATAAAATCTTAAAAAAAAAAAGAAATTAAAAAAAGTAAGATCAGATGAAACAATGACTTCATTATGGTATGCCACAATTGTAGTTAAAAGGTAAATGAGTATTGATGTATTTAGTCATAGATCCATTCATTCATTTAGGAAGCATAATGTCAAGCATTCAGCATTTGTTCTGGACATGGGAACAATGAGGAACAAGAGAGAGCCTGTCTTAGAGCTTAGGCTAGGATGGCTACAGTGAAAACTCAATAGAGGAGCATCAAATTTTTAGTGTAATGATCATGAGAGTGTGTCCCAGGCAAAGAGAACAAGAGAAAAAGTTAAATTATGCTAAGAACCAGAAGCAAAAGATGCCATGTATTTGCAAAGAATTAAAGGTTGTTTACATGTTCTTTTGCATAGACTATAAATACTTATGTAGGCTTATGTAGGAAAAATAATAGTTTTTTTCAGAAATTTGTGAATATATATCAAACTGCATACTCAATTTCTCCAACTTTCAGTAAGGCTTGGTTTTCTTCTTCTTCTTTTTTTTTTTTTTTCCTTTCTTTGTCTTTCTGTCTTTCCTTTCTTTCTCAAACAGTATCTGAGTTTTCTCATTTCTTAAGTAATGAAGGTTGAGTAGAATGCCCCATGGTTTGCATGACATATAAATATATATGTATTTATATTTAAACCTAAGTTTCTCACCTTGAATCTTATCATACATATACCAAATAATCTAATCTTTCTCTAAAGCATATGGCAAAAAGTCATAAACTGAGCTCAGTACAGTAAGACAAAGGCTAATGTGACAATCCACACCTGGGTAAGAGAGACCAGTAGTGATGAATCAAATTAGATTTTGTTATCCGAGCTCCAAGAAGTATTAAAATTATTTAGCTGGTTCTATAAAAGACCATAGCTCAAAGTCTGCTTTAAGTGACCTGATGTTTCATTTCTAAAGGTGTGATAGAATATGAGTGGCTGTGCTATTGTATTAATCTAGGCCTTTTTTTTTCCCCTAATCTAGGCCTTTTACATCTAACCAATAACCTTGCTTCCTCATACTTTAAAACTCTTACCTTTATTCCATATGGTAAGCAATATATATAGTATATATATTCATATATGTATGAAATGGTGGACAAATATATATATATATTAAAAATGATTGTTCACTATGTATTTTGCAGATAATTTCAGACTGGTTAAAAACTCAGTACTTGATTTAATAGACTTCAATAAATAAGGTATTCACTCTAAATCACTAAATATTACATTGAGTAATTTCCAAAAAGGAAATTCTTAAAGTATAACAGGGTCATTGTGAAAGAATTTAATTTTGAAAGGAGTCCAGATCTCTCAACATAGTTTCCACTGAAGAAGCAGTTATGGACAGTGGACATTTCCAGTGGACAATTTCCAGTGGACAATGAAGCAGTTATGTTCAATGTCTAGTGATTCCAAAAATGGTACTACCATCTCATCGTATGTATTCTAATAATGATCCTTCCTGGACCATCCCATAGAAGAAGGGGTATAAAACAGGCATCCCATTAACTCAATGAAATTTTTTGACAAACTTTTATATGATTATGACATGCATAATTTTTAACAAAGAGTGTTCTTGGTTTTCATCAGATTCCCCAAGGGGCCCATGATCCCCTGAATTAGTAACACTATTCTTAGGAATTAAACAGTTATTTCAAAATCAGATAGAACCTTCAAGGTATTTAAATTCAGATAACAACTCTTCCACTGCAGATAAGCAGCCTGTGACAGAAGCTCATTGCCTGGTTTGGCTAACAAGGCCTCTGTGGAGGAAACTGTCTTCTACCTGCATATCATTCTTCTACCTATGTGGAGTAAGATATTGAAATAAAGTGCCCAGATTCCTTTATTTCTTTCTAAGCATCAAGATTTTATTTGAAAACATTAGACCAGAGATGATGGTACCAATGATTTAACATGATTTCAGTAATAGTCCTTAGAAATAGCTTATTTCCTAATTTGCTTTGTAATCTTGTGCTACAATGTGGAAGCTATATCTGCAGTATAAAGTAATAACACCTTTGCTGCTGTAAGCTTTGAGCATCCAAGAGGACAGACATCTGAAAATTCCCCTTTGCCATTAAAGGTTTTCCTGATGTCCTAAAAGAGATAATATAGAACTCCTCAAAAGCCTAAATTATTAATGAGGGCACTGAGACTGAAAGAGAATCACTTCTATGCATTCTGTCTCTTGGAAATAAAAAGAAGGGATCCTAGCAACTCGTCACATGAGTCTGCTATATTAATAAACATTGAAAAATGTATATCAAGAGATTAATGAAAATATATGTTCTTCATGTCTTTTTAGTTCAAATTTTGCCTTAAGAAAGAATAAATTAAACAAATCTTAGTATATAAAACTGTTTCTCTGACATGAATTAATTTTTTTTGTCCTTGAAGAAAGTTGTTTGATAGATGATTCATGTTAAAGGTCAAATTGTGTCCCCCAAAAAGATATTGAAGTCCTAAATTTCAGAATTCTGTAGAGAATTCTACATTGAATACAGACTTCAGAATGCAAACTTATTTGGAAATAGGGTCACTGTAGATTTAATTAGTTAAAATAAATTCATACTGAAGTAGATGAGGTCACACTTAATTCAATGTGGCTGGTATCCTTATAAGAAAACACAGAGACACAAACACAAGTGAGAAGGCCATGTAAATACCAAGGCAGAAACTGAAGTGTTGCAGTTGCAAGCCAAAGAGTGTCGAGAATTATCCACAGTCATCAGAAAATAGAAGCATAGGAGAATTGTCCCTTGCAGGTTTTAGAGGGATTATGATCTTGCCCACATATTGATTTCTAACTTTTCACATCTGCAACTGTGAAACAATACACTTCTGGATTTTTCTTTCATTCCTGTTGTTTCTAAGCTGTACAGGTTGTCATACTTTGTTACAGCAGCCATAGGAAACAAGTAGAACTACCAAGAACTTCTAATTCAAATAAGTTTGAATCCTGTAAGTCTTTAAAATCCTGTAAGTCTTTAAAAACAATCACTTGTTGCTGTTATTTTTCGTATTACAGAACTATGCAATCACAAAATAGGTCTACCTTATTTTCTTGATTAACTTAATATTGCTATTATTTACATTACAGCAGTACAATTGTATATCAACAAAATAGTCTTATAAGTCATGGCTGTATATATTGAGAAAAATGTGCCAGAGACAGTTGTGTGATACTCAGAAAATAAAAAGAACAAGGAAGCAAAAATTCAAATGTCAAATATCAGTTTTGACTTGGGCACAGAAACATGAACAAGATATCCACTATGTTCTTTACTGTATTCATTTTGACTTTTAAATGGTATTTAGTTTCTAATTGCAAATATTTGTGGGGAACTTAAAATGTTGCATAAAAATATTGAAGTCATAAAACTGGCATTGTGCAAAGGTGCACCATAAATATTGCAGAAAGTGTTAAGAAACTCTGAAAATCCAATTTGTATTTAATATATTTCTCTTAGCTCTTTAAAGAGTTAAAATTATGTTCAAATTTTTTTATTAATTGAAAATCTGAGCTTAGAATTTTCAGGGTATAAAACCCATTGCAATTCTCTTTAAGCTACCTCTGAAAAGAAAACTAAAAGAACACCATAAACAGGATAGTTTTAAAATAAATGCTCTTTGTTGTGACTGGCTTTGGTGGAGAAGAAATAATTGGGTCATAATAAGTCATCCATCCATGTTGGGCTTACCACTGAATGGGTCATGAACCTTGTAAACCTTCTGTTCTTTCTCTTTTCTACTTTAAGCAGTTAAAGATCAAGGTGATTATCACTAGTAAAACCCACTCTCCTACTACAAATATATTATTGATTCATAGTTTCCCACAAAGTTTTTAAGGATAAAAAATGATTGAGGCTAAGGTGCCTTTGCTAGTTTGAGTCCTACCCTGTGACAATTAAATGTGTGAAAGGATATTGACAGAGAGCTCTGGGCCTCTGATGAAATACAGCAGTCAGGGTGAAAAAACCGTTTTTCATTTAATAAACACTTCTGAAAGGCTTGTCACTGCACACTATATTTATAGGCACAGCTCAGATAGTCCCATTTTCTTTTGGTTCTGCTTCTATAAAACTTCTTTAATCAGCTGGAATTGGATGTGACTCTGATGTCATAAATCCCATAAAGGGGTCAGTTGCATGGGCCCCATTTGAGGGACATCTACAGTATGTTTTATAGATATTTTAATGAGAGATACTACTAGAGAGTTTTATACACTTTCCAAACTGGGGATATAGAAACATTCATTAGTGGAGCAATCAAGGACTCAAGGATTTCACAAAGAATCTGAAATATTAAAAATAAGATGTTTTAATTCTCCTTAACTGCTTCACTATACATTATATTTCAAATTTTATTTAAATTGCTTATTCTCGACAGTTTATTCATGTTCACTACATTCCTTTGGTTTCACAGGAGCCATGCTTGTGAAAGTTCTTCTGGGATATTTTGGAAGGAAACCTAGACGTAAGTCCTTCTGGTTTAAAGAAACTCTGAAATCAGAAAAGCATTGGTCTCCCTAATAGCTTTCTACATATTTAAGTCTATCCAATTTCTCTAGTTTTAATCTCAGCCGTGAAACAATACAAGATGTAGAACATTTTTTCTTTTAGTAGAAAAAATAGTTTTATAACGTGTCTCAATAAAGACTTTTTACTTTGTGTACTATTATAATGAATATGGATTACTCTAGGAGAGAAATGACTTCATAGAAAGTTCTTTCTGACCCACTTGTATGAAGCCAGCTCATTTTAGGCTGGGTCAGTCAGTGAACAAGACTGTATTGTTTGTAGGTTGTGGCATCAGATAGCAAAAATGCTTTTCCAGAGAAAGAAATGGGGATACTTTATTTAGCACATCTGATCCTTTTTATTTCATTACACGGAATGGGGCAATGCTTCCTCATCAGGGTAGTATAAAGGATATATCATCTATCTGTCATCTAATCTGTCATCATCTATTATCTATCTTTCATCTATTATCTATCTTTCATCTTTCTATCATCTGTCATCATCATCAATCTATGTCATAGCATAGACTATAACATTTACTACAGTTAAAAATTTTCTACTAATTATATTAACTATGCTATATTTGAGAGCTGTTAAGACCAGATTACAATTCTCATCACAAGGGGAAAAAACATCTTTTAATTTTTGTAACTATATGAGATGATGGATATTTTATTGATGTATAATTAGCATGCAGTGTTATATTAGTTTCAGGTATACAACCTCATGATTCAACAATTCTATATATTACTCAGTGCTCATCATGTTAAATGTAGTTACCATCTGTCACCAAACATTATTATAATTTTATGGACTTTATTCCCTGTGCTATTCTTTTCACCTCTGTGATTTCTTTATTTTGTAAATGGAAATTTCTATCTCTTAATCACCTTTATTGATTTCACCTCTCTCCCCACCTACTTCTCTGGAAACCATCAACCTGTTCTCTGTATTTAAGAGTCCGTTTTTGTTTGTCTTTTTTTTTCTTTGTTCATTGTGTTGTTTCTTAAATCTATATATGGGTGAAATCATGCTGTACTTGCCCTTCTCTGACTTACTGTGCTCAACCTAATACCTTCTAGGTCCACCCACATTATTGCAGTTGGCATTATCTTTTATATATACACACACATTTCTCACACACACACACACACACACACACACACACACCCCACATCTTATCTTCTTTATTCATCTGTTGATGTACATGTGAGTTGCTACCATATCTTTGCTATTATAAATAATGTTTCCATAAAGGTAGGGGTGCATGTCTTTTCAAATGAGTGTTTTTATATTTTTTCTCTGAGATACCAAGTAGTGGAGTTATTGGACAATATGGTATTTCTATTTTTAACTTTTTGAGACAACTCCATACTGTTGTCCATAGTGGCTACACCAATTTGCTTTCCCTCCAATAGTTCACTGGGGTTCTTTTTTCTCTATATCCTTGCCAATCATTGTTATTGTCTTTTTGATTCTCTGTTGTGTTTCGATTTGCATTTCCCAGAATTAGTGATGTTGAGCATCTTTTCATGTGCCTATTGGCCCTCTGCATGTTTTCTTTGGAAAAATGTTTTCAGGTTTTCTGCCTATATTTTAATTGGCTTATTTGTGGGGGTTTTATTTTTTATTTTATTTTATTTTTGGTGTTGTCTAAGTTCTTTATATATTTTAGATAGTAACCCCTTATCAGATATATCATTTACAAAATTTTCCCATTCAGTAGGTTACTTTTTATTTGTTGATGGCTTCCTTTGCTATGCAAAACCTTTTATTTTGGTGTAGTCCTAATCATACAATCTTTGCTTTTGTTTCTCTTGACTCAGGAGGCATATCTAGAAAAATGTGACTATAGTTCATGTTTAAGAGACTACTGCCTGTTTTCTTCCAGAAATTGTATGGTTTCAGGTCTCACATTTAGGACTTTAATCCATTTTGAGTTTATTTTTGTGTATGGTGTTAAAAAGTAGTCAAGTTTCATTCTTTTGCAGATAGCTATCCAGTTTTCTCAGCACCTTTTGTTGAAGATACTCTTCCCCATCACAAATTCCCATCTCCATTGTCATAAATTAATTGACCATATAACTGTGGGTTTATTTGGGGCTCTTTGTTTTGTTCTGTTGAGCTATGTGTCTGTTTTTGTGCCAGTACCATACTGTATTAATTATACAGTTTAGTAATATATCTAGAAATCTGGGCTTGTGATACCTCTAGCTTTGTTCTTTCTCAAGATTACTTTGGCTATTTGGGATCTTTTGTGGTTCCATTAAATTTAGTATTATTTGTTCCAGTTCTGTGAAAAATGCTGTAATGTATTGCTATGGTTTGCTTTAAAACTATAGATTGATTTGGGTAGTATGGATATTTTAACAATATTGGTTGTTCCAACCCATCGGCATGGAATAGTTATCCATCTGTTTGTGTTGTCTTCAATTATTCTCATTGATGTTTTATAGTTTTCAGAGTACAGGTCTTTCACTTCAGTGGTTAAGTTTATTCCCAAGTATTTTATTTACTTATTTTATTTATTTATTTATTTATTTATTTATTTA
Source organism: Lontra canadensis (assembly GCF_010015895.1). Lineage (NCBI taxonomy): Eukaryota > Metazoa > Chordata > Mammalia > Carnivora > Mustelidae > Lontra > Lontra canadensis. The sequence goes on along the minus strand of NW_022631004.1, from coordinate 1,689,239 downwards.
TTTTTGGTGTGATTGTAAATGGGATTTTTTTTTAAAGATTTTATTTATTTATTTATTTTTGTTTTTAAAGATATTTATTTATTTGACAGAGAGAGATCACAAGCAGGCAGAGAGGCAGGCAGAGAGAGAGGAGGAAGCAGGCTCCCTGTTGAGCAGAGAGTCTGATGCGGGGCTCGATCCCAGGACCTGAGACCACGACCTGAGCCGAAGTCAGCGGCTTAACCCACTGAGCCACCCAGGCGCCCCAATGGGATTATTTCTTACTATCTCTTTCTGCTATTTCATTTCTAGTCTATAGAAATGCAACAGATTCCTGTATATTAATTTTGCACCTTGTGACTACTGAATTTATTTATCAATTCTAGTAGTATTTTGGTGGAACTTTAGGGTTTTCAATATATGATATCATATCCTCTGCAAATAGTTAAAGTTTTACTTCTGTACCAATTTGGGTGCATTTTATTTCTTTTTCTTGTTTAATTGCTGCAGCTAGGACTTCCAGTGCCATGTTGAATAAAAGTGTTGAGAATGGACATCCTTATCTTATTCCTGATCTTAGAGAAAAAGCTTTCAGTTTTTCACCATCAAGTCTGATGCTAGCTGTGGGTTTGCATATATGACCTTCATTGTGTTGAAGTATGTTCCTTTAAAACCACTTTTTTGAGAGTATTTATCATGAATTAATGTTATATTTTATGAGGTGATTTTTCTGCATCTATTGAGATGGTCATATTTTTATTCTTTCTCTTGTTAATATGATGTATTACTTTGATTGATTTGTGATTACTGAAACTTCTTTGCATCCCTATAATAAATCCCATGTGATTGTGGTGAATGATTTTTTTTTTTAGTGTATTGCTGAATTCAGTTTGCTAATATTATGTTGAGGAATTTTACATCTATGTTCATCAGAAATTTTGGCCTATAACTTTTTTTTTCCTGTAATGTTTTTGTCTGGTTTTGGTCAAAGCTTTGGAGAATAAATGTGGAAACTTCCCTTCCTCTTCTATTTTTTGAAATAGTTTGAGAGGAATTGGTACTATTTTTTTGAAATGTTAGGTAGAATTCACCTGTGAAGCCATCTAGTCCTAAACTTTTGTTTGCTGGAAGGATTTTTTGTTTTTGTTTTTTGATTTAATTTTATTCCTAATAATTAGTCTATTCAGATTTTCTATTCCTGATTTAGTTTTGGGAGGTTATATGTTTTTAGGAATTTGTCCATTTCTTTAAGGTTGTCCAGTTTACTGGCATGTAATTTTTCATAATATTCTCTTATAATCCTCTGTGTTTCTGTGGTGCAAATTGCTATCTCTCCTCCTTCATTGCTGATTTTTTAAAATTAATTAATTAATTAATTTACTTTTAAGATTTTATTCATTTATTTGACAGATCACAAGTAGGCAGAGAGGCAGGCAGAGAGAGAAGGGGAAGCAGGCTCCCTGTTGAGCAGAGAGTCTGATGCGGGGCTCAATCCCAGGACACTGGGATCATGACCTGAGCTGAAGGCAGAGGCTTTAACCCACTGAGCCACCCAGGCGCCCCTTCGTTGCTGATTTTTGAGTCTTTTCTTTTTCTTGATGAGTCTGGCTTAAAGTTTATCAATTTTATCTTTTCATAAAACCAGTCTGGTTTCATTGATTTTTCTGTTTTTTAAGTCTTTATTTCTACTGTTTTACCTCCCCCCCAATTATATTTTGATATTATAATTTACCTCATATATTTGATAAGAAATTATAGTAAATATAGTTATTTTCAATACTTTTTTTTATACTATAATTAAGTGGCTAAAACACCATCATATTACAGAAACAGAATTTACTGACTAGAATTACTTTTATCATTGTGTTGTATGTTATCATATGTTTTCATGTTAATAATTAAAATCTTTTAATTTCAGTTTGAGCAACTCCTGTCAGCCTTTCTCAAGGAAGGTCTGGTGGTAATGAAATTCCTCCACTTTTCTTTATCTGTGAAGATTGTTATTTCTCCTTTATTTCTGAAGGATAACTACTAGAGTGTTCTGAGTTGGATTTTTTTTTTTTCTTTCAACAGTTAAGCTTTCTCGATAAATCCACTGTTAGTTTAAAGGAGTTTCCTTTGTAGGTTACACTCATTTTTTTACTTGCTGCTTTTAATATTCTTTCTTCATCTTTGATTTTTATCTCTCCTTTTTTCTCCTTTTATTCTGGAACTCTAATGATTCTGATAGTTGGTCACTTGACTCTGTCCCATAGATTATAGTCTTTCTTCACTACTTCTTAATTTTTATTTATTTCTTAATTATCTATTATCTTTTTTTTTTTTTTCCTACAGACAGGGTTACTTCAAGTTTCTCTCTTCTAGCTCACTAATTCCATTTTCTGTTTGTTCTGTTTTGCTGTTGAAGCTCTTTAGTCTATTTGTCATTGCACTTACTGAGTTCCTCAACTCCAGAATTTCTGTTCATCTATTTTATGATTGACTACCTCTTGTTAAATATCTCATTTTGTTCATATATTGTTTTCCTGATTTCATGAATTATCTTTCATAGCTTGTTGAGTTTCCCCAAAATAGCTGTTTTGAATTCCTTGTCAAGCAACTGACAGGATTTTATGTATTTGAGTTTGATTACTTAAGTACCACTGATATTTCTTTGGTGATGTTATATATGTATTTTTTTATTTTTAAAATTTTTTTAAATTCAAGTTAGTTAACATACAGTGTAGTATTTTTTTAACTTATTTATTTATTTTTAATTCAAATTAGTTAACATATAGGATAGTATTGGTTTTAGGAGTAAAATTTAGTGATTCATTTCTTACATATAGCACCCATTGCTCATCCCAACAAGTGCTCTCCTTAATGCCCATCACCCATTTAGCCCAACCCCCTGCACCTTCCCTCTAGTAACCCTCAGTTTGTTCTCTACAGTTAAGAGTGCCTTATGGTTTTCCTTTCTCTCTGTTTTTATTTTATTTTTTCCTTCCCTTCCCCTATGTTCATCTATTTTGTTTCTTAATTTCCACATTTGAATGAAATCATATGTTTATTTTGCTCTGACTGAATTATTTTGGTTAGCATAATATATTCTAGTTTTGATATCATGTGTTCTTGATTCTTCATATTTGTTGGGGGTTTTGTGTTGCTGTACCATATTTGATGTAGCAGTCACCTCTTCCAATATTTACTAGTTGCCTTCAGGCCAGGGTTACTTTTAGTTGGCACTATTTATATCTTAGGGGCTTTCTTCAGCCTTGTACGAATACAGTTGCTCCACACCACTTCTTCAGTCTTTTGAGAATTCTTAAGTTTGTATGTCTTCTCCAGATCTTATAATTCACCAAGCTGACTTCTGGGGACCTATGTTTTGGTTTTTATGAGGTGGAACTACAGCTCAGGTTTGTGGTTTCTCCTTTGCCTGCAGACCCTGACCTGTTAACTGCATGCAATTCTTGTCTCTGGAGATCACTCCTACCACTACACTAAGGAGGATGCATAATATCCCAGCCATAAAGTGGTTGGAGGTATAGATTTAATATTTATGGCATTGGGGTGCCCACACATTGGGTCAGGTAGATACTTGGATGAAATTTTTGCAGTGGCTTGTGGGTGGGCTTCCTCTTGGAGTTCTGAGTATAGTCAGCAGGAATCAGTTCACTTTAATGTCCTTTGATGTTCTCGTCAGCTCTTTTTCAATCCCTTTCCTTCCCCAGCCATAGAATTCCTATCTCAATACTCTGGATGTTGAGGAAGAGAAACAAGTTTCTGCAGCAGCATCCTACACATCTGGGGAAGCTAGGCACTCACTCACCACTTTCCCTTTTCCTTTCCCTCATGGGAATTGTCCTAGCTAATTCATCCCTGTTCTCTGCCACCTTGGGGTGGACTTGGCACTGGCAAAGTTTCTCTAACTTTCTCAATGCATCCAAACATATATAGTACTATATTTCTATATTCAATCTCTCCTCAGGAATTCTGGACTTCTACAAAGGCTCTGTCATCTTTGGATGTCTGCCTAAGTCAGCACTTCTTAACCTTGGCCAAAAGAGGGGCTAGGATGGGTTCATTGGCTTCTCCTAGTTGTACAGCCGTGCGGAGGTCTATCTGTTTAATACAGATGCACAGGTTTGCAAGACTCCTGTCCAGCCCCTTGGCTTATGTTTCTAGATACCACAACTTGCACAGAGGCACTTTTATTCATGGATGAATACTAAATTTTAGTTGTTAGAGGGGAAAACAACTAAATTTTAGTTGTTTTCTAAACTGGAGGGAAATCTTATGCTGCCATAATGCTGATGTAACTTCCAACATGATGGCTGTCTTTAGAAATAAATTAAAAAAAAATTCTTTTAACATGCCCTGCTATTATCTAACAGGATGATTATACATATTTAAATAAATTTTATGAGTTTAACAATGCTATATTTTATTATTAAAGAAGGCTAGAGAAAGTTCCAGGTCTTTTTTTTTTTTTTTTAATTTTCCTTTTGAGTCTAACTCTGTGATGCTTACTAGACAGAAGATTTGAAACCTCTAGGAAAAAATAGTCATAAATGTGATTTTTTAAAATAGGTAGAATGCTGTTTTCTGGTACTGGTAATTATTCTGTTGTGAGGTTCTAGTCCTAGATAATGAAAGAGACACAAAATCTAATTACACTTCCTCCTCTGTTTAGAAATCTTACTCATACTTGGATATGGGGGAAAAGGATGTGATTAATGCTAGTCTACAGGGGAATTTCTATAACAAAATCTTACATTAATTTTGTAAAAGAAAATTACCTCAAAGTCAAGTAAGGTCCCTGACTCTGACTACTTTGAAATTGTTTGTAAACTTAAATTGCTGATTCACAGATGGCAGAAAATTTCCTTGTTTGTGTTCTCAACATAGAGTTGGATCTTCATCCTTTTAAGATGTGACTTGTTCATGAGGCATTTGCATTTAGGCACTATACTTGTCACATTCATGACACAGAGTGGTAATTGATTTTTTTCTCTTGGCTCATTGACAAACCTTTATTATGGACATGAAGAATTAGTTTTTTTCTATTAGTAGCAATAAATGTTTTAGGGAAGCTGTAACAGGTGGAAATTTGGTTCAGCTCAACTCTTATTTTGAACCATTCTTCCCACCTGGTTCGAGGTGGGGAAGTAGCCTAGCTTTCTTTAGGGAGTGTTCAGGCTATCTCAAGAGAGGTTCTGTTTCTTCCTCTCCCATTGCCTGCCACTTTGCCTACTTGTGGTCTCATTATCTCTCTGTCAAATAAATAAAATCTCTCTCTCACACGTGCGTGCTCTCTCTCTCTATGTAGTTTGAACATTATTCTCTTTCCATGTATTTCCACATATAATATGGCACAGACATCTTTTCTAGGCTTTGGTAAATCATAATAATCTTTTCTAATTGTAGATCAGTTTCCAGCATTTTGCACCTTGTGCTTCCAATGTTATGAAATATCTGCAAGGATTCCTTGAGGGTTGATGGTTTGCAGGCCTTACTTTCTCTGGCACCTATTGCTCTGTTTTTTGTTTGTTTGTTTTTGGTTACAATGAGTTTCTTCATTCATCTTCACTAAATTCCTCTGGCTGTATATCTAAAGTAACAAAAATGAAGGCAGTATTAACATTCCCAGAGTCTACCCTTTTTTTCTTTGATTCTATTTATTTCTAATGTAAATTTTGCTTCTTACATTATAACTTTTTTGGGGTTTTTTTTGTTGTTGTTGCAGTTTCATTTTTGTTGGCTAATTCCCTTTTCTAATTATCCAGTTTTGAAAATTAATTTGAAAATTAAACATATTTTGAAAAATAAACATAGGTTTATTCAGGTAGACAATTATATGCTTTACTGTCTGGGCATAAACAGAGTAATGAATGTACAGTGACCAGTAATCAACATACTTTGAAAGAAATAATATAATTGATCATTGATCAGGTTGTATATCTGTTATTTACATAGCAATTTTTGAAGAACATAAACAAAAGCTGTACTTTAAAGAGATTCATTCTATTTAATTAAACCATGGTGACTGAAACTTATGCACATTGGAATTGTGCAAAGCAAGAATTGCCTGTATGGAAAGCTCATTTATTATTTTATTACCTAGAAAATTATTAATTTTATTATAGTATTACTTTAATAATTTTTTGGTGCTTAAACTTCTTTTATGTGAATGTAATCATCCTACTAAAACAAATTTCAATCTTGTCTCTTGTTTTAAATATTAAGGTTTAATAGATGGGTTCAAATTTTTTTTTAAATGATAACATTGAAAGTTAGACATGAAGGTTGTTTTACATTATATTCGTTAATGTAAGGCTTTTTTATTCAGAGGTCTCTCAGTCATGAGAAGACCTCATAGATAAAAGAGGAGGAAAATAGAACATTAAAAGAAAGTGGAAAATAGACAAAGAAAAAGAAAATTGAAATTAAGATAAAGGAGATCCCAAGCGATCAAGCCATGCCTTTCTCCCCTTTAGTGGGTCTAGAGAAGGATAAAAGGGGAAAGGTTATTCTCATATGTAATGCAAACATTTTAGCAAGCATGTTCCTAGTAAACATGAACAATTCAACATGCTCAAATTTGAGCAACACAGTGTTCCTTCAGGATAAGGTATCTTGATTTCAATCCTTATGAAGGAAAGGGAAGAAATAAATGTTGAACAACCCCATAAAAACAACGTTCTTCCACTTTAAAATCCTTACTCTTAAGTAGTTGTCTTCACTGCCAGTTTAGTAGTTGAGAAGGGGTGAGATTGTGACCTTCAAAAGAAGAAATTTGAATATTACCAAGGGCTTGTCTATGGGACCATTTCTCTCCTATTTTTTCTAATTTATCTATTGGTTGACATCATCATGCACATGAAAAGAAACTCTTCGTTCTCTTTTGCGCATGAATTTCAGCTTGGTTTTATATAGAGATTTGAGCTGCGTACTTTTTCCTACCAAACCTTTGTAAACATTGCTCCCATATTTTCTGTTATGTTTAAAGTTATTAAGAAAAAAGTCTGAAACTGAGTTGATTTTGTGTGTGTGTGGGTAAGTTATGTCTGATATCTGAGTATATGGATAATTTTTTCCTTAACTTTGGGGTTAGATCACTTTACCAATTTACTTATCAAAATTAATTTTTAAAAGTAGTACCATGTATATAGTGAGCATTTTTATTCCATAGATTCAGACACTTAATTTCCGTTGTATCTTTGAATAAGATCTTTACTCCATTTTTATGGTTTTTTTTTACCTTAATTTACTTAGGAAGATCAGTTATTATCATGCTTCCTCACCATGATTTGCAATTCTATACCTACTGTTTTCCCTACAGCTGCTTTCCTCTTTTCATTCCCTTTCACTACATTTTAGAGAATTTTCTCAAGCCTGTATTCCATATCACAGATATAGAATTTTAATGTTTCAATTCTGATCTTTGCTCTTTCTAGTGTCATTTTAATAATATATAATAACATTATTTGCCTCAGTTAATTCTTTCCTTAGTTCTGCCACCTTTAGTTACAATAAATCTTTTATATTGCTTCCTTATCGTATCATTTCATAACAAATTTTTATTTTTTTAAGTTATGAGCTTTTTGGTCAAGTTTTTCTAAGGTATATCTTTTTAAAAACTATATCATCTCAGCATTGCCGAGTTGGCTCAGTCAGTTGAATTTCCAGCTCTTGATTTCAGCTCAGGTCTCCATCTCAGAATCTCAGGTTCCTGAGTTCAAGAACTTAAAAAATAATAATAAATAAATAAATAAACTATATCATCTCCAAAGATAATAAAAATTAAAAACTATCATCTCAAAAAAATAATAAAATTGAAAAAAACTATATCATCTCTTTATTCCCTTAATTTTATGTTAATTTTCTTATCATTGAGGAAATATGGCATAAAGCCCATAAGGTATTCTGTTTTCTGTTTACTTATCTTTGGGTGGTTTTTATATGTGGTTCTCTTTAATTACCCCTTTCTCTTGCTCTCCTCTTCCATCTGTCTCTAAACATCATTAAAATTCTTATACCATAGAACTTAAGCTGGAAGTAAAGATGGGAGTATAATGTAAAAATGATTATTATTTTAGCTTCTATGCAATAGAGTGAGATTGGTGTTGTGGTGGGGGGGTAGAAAATAACAGGAAATAACTTAGAAAAGTAACAATTACAGTGAGTACATTTGATTTCACAATCACAACATTTTGTGCTCATATCTATTCATTCATATGTGGAGCATAAGGAATAGAGCATAGGACCACAGGGGAAGGGAGAGAAGACTGAATGGGACAAAATCAGAGACGGAGACAAACATGAGAGACCCTGGACTCTGGGAAACAAACAGGGTTGCAGATGGGATGGTTTTTACCAGGTGACGGTTATTAAGGAGGACACATGTTGTGATGAGCACTGGGTGTTACATGCAACTACTGAATCATTGAACACTACATCAAAAACTAATGATGTGGGGCGCCTGGGTGGCTCAGTTGGTTAAGCGGCTGCCTTCGGCTCGGGTCATGATTCCAGGGTCCTGGGATCAAGCCCCGCATCGGGCTCCCTGCTCAGCAGAGAGCTTGCTTCTCTCTCTCCCTGCTGCTCTGCTTACTTGTGCTCTCTGTCAAATAAACAAATAAAACATACAAAACAAAACAAAACTATATGTTGGCTAACTGAACATAAGTAAACAAACAAGCAAAAAAAAAAAAAACAAAAACGGTGCATCTGCTCAGTTAGAGGTATTTTCCCCACTGAAGCTGGAGAATGGATGTTTTCTCGTTTTACTTTTTACTTCGAGATGTTCCACAAACTTTCATTAGGAGTTAGAAAGAAGCACCTAAGTTTGGTTGTATGGGTCCAAACCACTTTCTTTCTTTTAATCATATTGTTATTCAGATTTATAGAAATAGTTCTCTATCATTTTGAAATCTACTACAGCCTCCAGACCTTGGGTGATTTTCTTCTATTTCATGCCGGACCAAAATTGTACCAGTATTAAAAACCAAGTCTAAGAAAAAAGATGTAGCATGAGGCCCACATTTTTATATCATTCCTGCTACTACTACTGCTACTTCGCAGGTCAACTGGGATTTAAATTGTCACCATCTATGCCATTCTATTGCCTGCTCTTCCTTGCAGCACTTTACCGAGGAACTTAGTGCTACTTTTCAGTTTTCCGTGAAGTCCTTTACTAATAATTTAAAATCATTTACCACACTTCTTGGAAGGGTAGTTTCATTTTAAATTCTAATGTAATTTTTTGTTTAATTATGATACAAAATATTATGTTTTTAAGAAAGTTTTTTGAAGTTTGTGATATGAAGCTAACCCCATGTTTCCAAAAGTTTTTCTCGTCTTATGTTTTGTTTATTTCAGTGAATAAACCCATCTTTACACAAATAGTTTTAACTTAGCTAAGCATAAACATGGGTAATAATTTATCCTTATCAGCTTGGTATTTCATTAACTGGAACAATATATTGTTGCTTTAAACTTTGCTATTTCACTGCTTAGTCTCTTGTCATTAAAGTAAAATGTTCAAACAAGAGTATATTGACTCAGCCATCAGTTTATTTAGAGTAAAAAATCATGGAATACTTGTCAAAAATGTACACATGGAGAATACAAGATTGTTTTTTAATAGATAACAGTGGTTAGTTTGTTAACAATTATTAACTAAAGCCAGTTAAAGTATTTTAATCTAGATTGTTAATAAACAGTTTGTATTCTGTGTAGCAATCTAGTTTACATGCACACATATGGGTATATTATTACCAGAACTTGATTTTTTGTCAAGTAAATGAGAATAGTGATATTGGGCCAATGGGACTTTCTTATAGAACCATGGAATATTTTCACTGAGAAGCATATTTAATTTTGAGTCTTAATTACAGCTTCAAGTACAGAATTGTTTAAAAGAGTACATCCCAATAGGTCTAGTTAAATCCAAACCTTTTCAAGGTTTAGCCACAAAGAAGTGCTGTCGAGTATGTTTGAGAGTCATATGTTTACTTCTACAGTTCTAGGGATATTGTGTTTTCTTATACTTCACTTCCAGCTCAAAAATTTCCTTTTGATACTAACCCTTAGTGACAGATAAAGTTATTTATGATTCATACAGTAAATGAGATTTGCTATTAAAACTCAGACTGACAACTTTAAATAGTAGCTCATGCTATTTACAATCTATGAGAGTCCTCTGAAATCACACTCCTATGTCCACCAAAAAATGCTGATTTTTTTTCAATTCTGTTATTTTATTGAATAACATTTCTGTTATTTTATTGAATAGACATTTCTGAAATTGGTATGGGAATAAAAGATAAAATTCATATGCTATATATTTAATCTACATGCTCAGTTTGAGTTTAGTATTTGTGCTTGCTTTGAAAACTTTTCAATAGTCTTTCTAACAGTCTTATGTTCAGAATGTTCAAATAATAATATGGTAAAATCATGTGAGTCACCAAAGACCTGAGAAATCAACATTTTCAGAAGTCTTTCAAGATGTAAACTGAGCCATCAGTCCGTAAATTTCTGTAAAATATTTCCACCATTTCTTTTTCTAGCTGCCTTCAAAAATTTCAAATCCTGGTCACCATGTTTTAAATACCCCTTATACTATGTCTCATCCTCTGGCTACGCATGCTCAAGATGTTACTGAAGCAACTATTTCCTGAAAGTATAACCTGACCTCATTTGATTCTTGTTGCACCATTCATCACACTACTTCCTAAACATCCAGGCCTGTCCCTCACAGGACAGTCAAAGGTGCAAGGGAGTTTACAGCACTTGTGGTTATCCTTGGTGGTGGAGGATGGGCACCTGTGAATGCATATTCCCTTCTTTGGTATCTTTTTTTTTTTTTTTTAAAGATTTTACTTATTTATTTGACACAGAGAGAGGGATCACAAGTAGGCAGAGCAGCAGGCAGAGACAGAGGAGAAGCAGGCTCCCTGCTGAGCAGAGAGCCCGTTGCGGGACTTGATCCCAGGACCCTGAGATCATGACCTGAGCTGAAGGCAGCGGCTTTAACCCACTGAACCACCCAGGTTTCCCCCTTCTTTGTTATCTTGAGCAAATAATGCTGAGTTGATTCTTTGTGGCTTCTCAGAGGATGCCTGTCCATTTAGCTCCATCTGCCTACAGTGATAACTAGCCTAATAATCCACTAACATTTTGGCTTTCCTATTTCCCTCTGTCTCTGAGACACCTGATTCCTCAGAGAGGAAAACAGTCTACTGGTACACAAGTCCTTGGGTCAAGTTCTACTTTCTGGGGAGAAGTCAAGATAAGAAATTCTGCTTCATATTTCTGAACTCCTGTATGATGAGGATAGCAGAGAGCATAGATTATCCTTCTTCAGCTCTAATAATGCTTCCATGAAAGTTTTATATGGCAGTATTGCCATATCAGATTTTCCTTGGCTTCTGTTTCTAAATAGTATATTTTCTTTTATTTTATAGAAAATATTTCCTATTATTTATTTTATATCCTTATATTAAATGTGTATCTTTTATAAGTAGTATACAGTTTTTTAAAAAAATCTTTTTTGACAGGGTCAGTCATTTAATTGGTTTAGTTATTATGTTTAAATTTAAGAATACTGACATATATTGCATTTCTTATTGGTCTATATTATCAAATTAACTTATTTCACTTTCCCACTGGTCTTAATTTTTCCTATAAGTCTGTGTTTCCATCTGGTATAATTTTCCATTGTTAAACCTATTTCGTATTTATTCAGTGCAGGTCTGTTTATTATGAAATATTTTAATATTCTTCTGAAATAAATTTATTTCATCTTCAATATTGAAGGATAGTTCCACTTGCTACATATTTTTATTTTGTTTTTTCAATTCAAAGATATATTCAATTGCTCTAGGTTTTCATTGTTTCCTCTTAGAAGTTAAATGTCAGTCTTTTTGCTGCTTCTGTGAAAAGAGTCTTTGGTCCATCTTGGAATTTTTAAAGATTTTAATTGTAAGAAGTTTTATTGTATTTTGCCTAGGTTATACTTTAGTAGTTTTAATTTTTCTTGGGCTTTGTATCACTTTTAATATCTGTTTTCATATCTTTAAGCAATTTTAGAAAGTTCTATGTCATTATTTTTTTTTAAGATTTTATTCATTTATTTGAGAGAGAGAGAATGCATAATCAGAGGAGGGGAAGGCAGGGGAATAAGCACTATCCCCACTGAGCAAGGAGCCAAATGTGTGACTCAGTCCCAGGACTCTAGGATCATGACTTGAGCCAAAGGCAGACACTTCACTGACTGAGTCACCCAAGTGCCCCATGTCGTTATCTCTTTTAGATAATGATAATATTTCATTTTTTTGCCTTTTCTTTTCTATTTTTTTTTTTTAATATTTATTTGTTCATCCTGGAGAGAGAGCAGGAGTAGGGTGGGGAGAGGGAAAGAGAATCTCAGGCTGACTCTGTGCTGAGCACTGAGCCTGACACAGGGCCAATCCCAAGACCCTGAGGTCACAATCAGAGCTGAGATCAAGAGTTGGAATCTTACCTTGCTGCACCACCCAGGCACCCCATTCCTTCACCTTTTCTTTTGAGAATCAAACCAGTCTTACTTAACTTTTTCATCATACGCAATGTGCAAATTTCCTGCTGTATTTTCTATCTTTGGCTTTTTCATACTTCATTCTGGGTATTTTAACTTATTATTGAATTCATAAATTCTTTCTCCAGTTGTATCTAATGTGCCACAATAACTATCTGTTGAGTTCTTACTTTGTTATGATACATGAAATTTCCATCTTGTTTTTAATTTCTTAAATATAAAATTATACTAAAGCCCATGGCTAATAATTTTATTATTTGAATCTCTCTTTTATAATTTTTTTTCTTTTCTTTTTTTCTTTTGTTTTCTGTCAAAATTTGAAATCTTATATGTCTGGTTATTTATTTTTCTTAAGGATTTTATTTATTTATTTGAAATAGAGATCACAAGCAGGCAGAGAAGCAGACAGAAAGAGAGGAGGAAGCAGGCTTCCTGCTGAGTGGGGCTTGATCCAGGGCTCCATCCCAGGACCCTGAGATCATGACCTGAGCCGAAGGCAGAGGCTTTAACCCACTGAGCCATCCAGGTGCCCCACCTGGTTAGTTTTAATGGAATTTCAGGCACCTTAATTTTTTAAAAATGCAATGATAACGTCATCTTCTTTAGAAAGACTACAATTCTCTCTGCTAGGCAACTAGACTAGGGGTTATGGTCAACTTAATCTAATTTGTGTTGAGTGCTACCCTTGGGTTTTTGATGGCTAGTCTGCAGTTTATTTTAAGGAATACATTTTGGAATGCCAGATAAAACCTAAGATATATAACAGGGCTCTTGCTCTTTGACAATCTCTGAAATCCATGGTACAATGATCTTAGTCTACTGAAAGTTCTGCTCAGCTTCCCAATTCTTCAGATACAATTTACAGATTATCTCCCAGAAAAAGCAAAAAGTCGTTTGAAGTTCTTGGCTGAAGTATTTAAGCTTCTCTTCTTTACAATACTCTTATGCTACAAAACCTCTTTTCATTAGTAACGATTCAGTGTCTTTAAACAAATTTTTTCATGTTTTTAGAGAAAAGATTGAGCCAAAGAATTTTTTTCAGTAATATTACAAATGGAACATATTTTTATTCTAAATGTAATCACTCTGTGAATCCTAACCAATTTGCTATTGTTGTTATAAATTTTTTTATAATTAATGTAATCGTGATAGTTTTATACAATAATTTAAGGTAGCTATAAACTGGCATCAGGTATCAGGCAGTTTATCTGTGTTATAATTCCCTGACCTAAAGACCTTAGCAATTATTTTTAATCTGAAAAAAATATATAGATACATACAAATATATATGCATACAAGTACATAAACATGCATATGTATATATTAAAATGTGTATATATGTATATGTGTGTATATATATAAATTTATAGTTGATCTACTCTTAATGAAAGCTATAGATTTATATTAAAACATTGCTTTGCCTTCATGTAAATAATAACTAAATTTCTTATAAACATTTTTCTTCTCAAATTCAAACAAGGTATGTCTTAAATGTCTACCTTCCTATGTTAGACCTTTCCCATATTTCTCAAATTAGGGAACTTTGTCAACTACAACTATTAAAATAGTTTATACCATTTATTTGATGCAATTCTGCATTATAGTATTCGTATTTAAGTTTCTTATTATATTCCCCACAGTAAGAGGCACATTTTTTAAAATTTTTAATTTTTTTGTACAAAAGACACCCAAGAAACTTATTTTGTGTGAATTGATAAATGTATCCTTCAGGCAAAATCTAATGAATCCAGTCAGAATTAAACTTTAAATAAAATAAAGGAGTAACACTTGCTTAAGTATTTCCAGACTGTTCCCCCTGTACCATGGGCATTATGAGTAACTTGGCACTAAGACCTAACCATTATTAGAGGAGATTGCAGGCTGAGTTGTCCTCCTAATTTCTCATTGTAATTTTTTTAACATTTTGTTAAAATCAGCTAAATATTTTATGATATGGAAAATTGTATTAATCATATATTGGTTAGAAAGAAACAAGAATTCTGATCTCCTTTCCATTACGGCCAATTACTCATAATGAGCTATAACTAGCTCAAATATTTTTGACAAAGTGTTTGTTTTATTTTATAATTTTTTAAAGATTTTATTTATTTATTTGACAGAAATCACAAGTAGACAGAGAGGCAGGCAGAGAGAGAGGGGGAAGCAGGCTTCCTGCTGAGCAGAGAGCCTGATGCGGGGCTCAATCCCAGGACCCTGAGACCATGACCTGAGGCGAAGGCAGAGGCTTAATCCACTTAGCCACCCAAGCATCCCAAAATGTTTGTTTTAGACAAAAATGTTTTTGCTATACTCCAGATAGCATAAAAAAGCCTTTTTGCATATTTAATTATTTAGATTTTTGAAGGTGATTTCAGATCCTTGATTTACAGAAAGAAATTCACAGAGGAAAGAGTTTCCTAAAGTTTATACTGGTGCTGCATAAAGTTTTCCTAAATTCTGAATAACAATTTGTCTCTAAATTCCCCAATATTTATTCTCCTAACTTGTGATCTATGTCCCTTAAAAGAAAATTCAGAAACTAAAATTCCTGGATTTGTTGTTGTTGTTGTAATTACTATGATAGTGATTATTCTATGTTCTGTTAATAAGTTGATAACACTGGGATTTAGGCTGATTTTCTACCTTCAATATATTTATCTTAGTTTTGTTTTAGCTTTTTCATTCAAATCCCAAACATTTTTACATTTGTCAGTTTGAGAAATAATGGGTAATACAGGTTTTCATGTTCTTAAGAGAAAGATAATATTTATTTTCAGGACAGATGTCTTTTGTTTTACTTACATTTAATTTTTAATACCAAGATAGATTTGTTTTTCCTTTTCTAGCTATCTTATTTAACTGAGCCTAAGTTATTGTCATCTAGAGAATATCAAATTTTTAATGACTTAGAACAAAAGTTAAATTGCACCACTATAAACACCATTACATTTTCTAACACACAAATAAATGTAATTCCATTCCTCTTCTCCTGCTATACAGAACTTTTGGGGAATCACTAATATTCAGTCCTAAATTCATGAAGAGTAGATGGATTACTGAGGCTGGAGCAAAACACTTGTGGATGAAATAGTATTGGGTAAGAATGATCTACAGTGACAGCTAATATAGAGCGATTTGCTCAGAGATAAACAATCCCTAATTTCCACTTCATAATTCAAAAAACTTTGAAAAACATCCTGATTTGAGTAAATTTTGTGACAAAACTTGACCTGAATTGACTTAACACCACTTATTCTTTATTGACTATTCATAACCTTACTTTTCTTTATATTGATGATATATTTGATTACAAGTACTCTTGTAAGGGGCATAACGTAATTAAAAGCCTATGCATCAGATCACCTTTCTAAAATCTGAAAAAAATTTAATTCCCAAAAAATTTGACTACATACATTTTGTGTAAGGGGTTGTACACTTGGATTTGCCAAAAATTGTTACTGAACATTTTAATATACACATCCTGGAACCCATGTGCTCATAATACTTCCATCCTATTATAGTGAGCACAATGAAGATAAAATGTATGCTATATGACTGAATGATAAGGACCTTATGAGTATATACACAGGACATCAGAAAAACAAGGATTTTGAAGTAAAAGATAGGGTAGGAACAATTTAACTTCTGGAAATCCAGTGGAGCAGATATTAAAAAATGAGAGATCATTGCATTTGACTTGGATTTGTCTTGGAAAGACTTGATCCAACGTCAATAATTCAATAGTAGTTTGTTAAAAAAGAAAAGCTGAAGGATGGACTGGATTCCTCCAGATATAGATGGTGATATGTTTGTATTAGATATGTTTGTATTAGAGTATAGAACAGTAATATTTTTGGTACATCTTCTCTGTTTTGAAGCTGTGATTTCTTTAATATTCTCTCAACTTGAGTCAGCTCTTATAATGTTTTATTCTGTTCTCAGAAATAGTCCTTACAAAATACAGTAATTATCTCTTGGTTATTTGACAGGCTAAATGTTAGGTTTAAGAAATTATATTGTGATAATTTTATACTCAAAGAACTAAATAAAAATTAACATTCTATTTCATGTCTCTACTACAGACAACATTTTGGTATTATATGTGTTAATTAAATAATTTTGAGTGGATGTTTTAGATATTCTTACTTTTTTTAAATTTTCTGTTCACCTAAAGACACACTTAAAAACAAAAATAAAAACTGAGATCTTTTTAGCAATTATTTTTCTTTACTGCAAGAGTTTAGCAATAAATAAAATCACCTTTAGTTGTATTTTAGAAAGGTACTAGCATAACCTCGTTGACTTTTCCTTTGATTTGGACAATTTATAGCTTTCAAATTTGCAGTAACTGCAATGTTTGGGGGACTGCCTAATTACTCTTCTTGTAGAATGACTCCTACATATTGATTTACTTTGAATCTTTTGAAGTGCAAGGTGCTATATAAAATAAATATTGATTTTATATAAACCTAGTAAATGGAAAATCAGGCTATAGAACTACAGTACATAAAATAGAGCTGAAAGAAGCCTAGAAAAGACCTTAGACAATGGCAGTAAAAATCAGTCTCCGCAGCTTGTCTAAAAGAGGCAATTATTCTTGAGTAACCTTTTTGAGATTACCCATTTACAGGGGAGTATGTTAATGTATATCACCTCTTGACCATTAGGAATTGACATAATATTTACCAAACTCATCGTGATTTCCTTGGGAAAAAAAACATTATACATGCATGGAAATATTATTTAAGAATGATGAGTGGATGAAGCCATACTGATGCCTCTATCTCCATGTAAACTGAGAAAACTTTATCAAGTTTTTACCATGTAATCAGTGGGCAGTGAGTTTCTTCTGATGTGAAATAAAAGAGCTAGAAGAAATTCTGGCTTTGCTATCATCTATTTATCATCTATCATCTATCTATGTGTGTGTGCACACACACGTGTGTATGTGTGTATATAAAAGTATTCTCATGAAGGAAGAAGAAAATTGCCTTTTAGGAAAATCATACAGCATGTCTCCTTTCCTCTATTCATGAATAAAGTTGGGGTAAAAGAACAAAAAGGAAGGCTGAAGAGCAACAACTAATAGGAAACATGTAACTAAAGCTGTGTTATAGGAGTAAAAAAGAAAAGAAAAATGGTTCTAAGTATTCTGAATTGGTGAAATTGACAAGAGGTTTATAATTTTGAATGACAACCATTTTTAAACACCTATTAGGAGGGCCAATTCCTTCTTGAATCATATACTTCTCTTGCTTTTACAGTAGTGGGATCATTACAAAACATGTGTAATTAAAATAGTAGGAATAATGTTAGCTACAACTAGCTAATTATTTATTGAACTTCACAAAATATAATTTAATTAATTAAAATAGTAGAAAGGAAACATTGTTGGTCTTTCCTGTCATAGATACTTATCTACATATTTTCAAATGTTTTCACTCACATAAATTTCATTTTTCTATTTCCTGCTCTGAACAAAGGCTATTCTAAAATAGAAATGTCTGGGTATGTTTCATCTTACATTAGGTACTATACTTCTTACCTATGATTTGCAGGAATTTTTATTTTTCATACCTACATATTAGAGTTGATTCTAGTGTTTTCTTACAGACAAGGGACATGCTTTAAATGGAGCACTTGTTTAGACAATGCCCTTTTTCTGAGCCCTAATAACAACACTGTCAGTATATCTACTGTCTGATGGAATAATAATTCTACACATCATGTCATCCATAAAATGCTAATGGACACAGGACTTCTAGTGAATATTCTGATAATTTTGCTGTTTGAGAATGTATCTTTGTAACATAAATATTATGAAGCAGGGGAATGTGACTACAACTCTTCAAATCAAATAAGAAGTACCTTGATGTTATTGTAGACAGAAAAGATGAGCCTTTGAAATATCTTTTTATGTTTGAAGATACAAACTTTTTTCCTAAGGGACAAATTCAAAGAATCCTTAATATTTAAAGCAATGCATAATTAGCAATTGTTTCTAATTGTTTTACATATTCTGTACTTCTGAAAATTATTTCCTTCAGAAATGAGCTGGAGACTCTTAACTAACATATTCATCCAAATCTGAGATCTAATTAGCACTTTGAAAAGCACAGTAACAGGAAGGTTTTTTTTTAAATTAACATATATTATTTGCTTCAAGGGTACAGGTCTGTGGGTCATTCATCTTATACAATTCACAGCACTCACCATAGCACATACCCTCCCCAATGTCCGCAACCCAGCCTCCCTTCCCTCCCCACCACACCCTAGCAACCCTCAGTTTGTTTCCTGACATTAAGAGTCTCTTATGGGTTGTCTTCCTCCCCAGGCCCATCTTGTTTCATTTTTCCCCTCCCTTCCCCCTACACCCCCATGTCAAATTCCTGCCTGCCTCAAATTCTTCATATCAGAGAGATCATATGATAATTGTCTTTCTCTAACTGACTTATTTCACTTAGTATACTACCCTTTAGTTCCATCCACATCATTGCAAATGGCAAGATTTTGGGTTATTTTTGATGGCTGCATGATATTCCATTGTATTTATACACCACATCTTCTTTATCCATTCATCTGTTGATGGACATCTAGGTTCTTTCCATAGTTTGGCTATTGTGGACATTGCTCCTATAAACATTTGGGTGCATGTAAAGATACATTTGTATCTTTAGGGTAAATACCCAGTAGTGCGATTGCTGAATCATAGGGTAGGTCTATTTTCTTTTCTTTTCTTTTTTTTTTAAAGATTCCATTTATTCATTTGACAGAGATCACAAGTAGGCAGAAAGGCAGGCAGAGAGCGGGGGAAACAGGCTCCCTGCCAAGCGGAGAGCCTGATGTGGGGCTTGATCCCAGGACCCTGAGATCATGATCTGAGCCGAAGGCAGAGGCTTAACCCACTGAGCCACCCAGGTGCCCCAGGTAGGTCTATTTTCAACTTTTTGAGGATCCTCCATACTGTTTTCCAGAGTTTCTGCACTAGCTTGCATTCCCACCAACAGTGTAGGAGGGTTCCCCTTTCTCTGCATCCTCACCAACATCTGTTGTTCCCTGACTTGTTAAATGTAGCCATTCCTGACTGGTGTGAAGTGTATCCCATTGTGGTTTTGATTTATATTTTCCTGATGCCCAGTGATGTGGAGCACTCTTTCATGTGTCTGTTGGCCATCTGCCTGTCTTCTTTGCAAAAATGTCTGTTCATATCTTCTGCCCACTTCTTTATTGGATTATTTGTTCTTTGGGTGTTGTGTTTGATAAGTTCTTTATAGATTTTGGATATTAGCCCTTTATCTGTTATGTCATTCGCAAATATCTTTTCCTATTTTGTTGGTTGTCTTTTGGTTTTGATGACTATTTCCTTTGCTGTGCAAAAAGTTTTGATCTTGATGAAGCCCTGATAGTTCATTTTTGCCCTTGCTTTCCTTGCCTTTGGCCATGTTTCTAGGAAAAAGTTGCGGCAGCTGAGGTTGAAGAGATTGCTGCCTGTGTTCTTCTCAAGGATTTTGATGGATTCCTTTCTCACATTGAGGCGTTTCATCCATTTTGAGTCTCTTTTTGTGTGTGGTGTAAGAAAATGGTCCAGTTTCATTCTTCTGTATGTGCCTGTCCAATGTTCCCAATACCATTTGTTGAAGAGACTTTTTTCTATTAGACATTCTTTCTTGCTTTGTCAAAGATTAGTTGACCCTAAAGTTGAGGGTCTATTTCTGGGCTCTCTATTCTGTTCCATTGATCTATGTGTCTGTTTTTGTGCCATTACCATACCGTCTTGATGATGACAGCTTTGTAATAGAGCTTGAAGTCAAGAATAGTAATGCTGCCAACTTTGGTTTTCTTTGTCAACATTGCTCTGGCTCATCGTGGTCTTTTCTGGTTCCATTTAAATTTTAGGATTATTTGTTCCATTTCTTTGGGAAAAAAAATGATGGTATTTTGCTAGGGATTACATTACATGTGTAGATTACTCTAGGTAGCAAAGACATTTTTACTGTATTTGTCCTTCCAAACCATGAGAAATCCATGGGGTGTTTTCCATTTCTTTGTGTCTTCCTCAATTTCATTCATGAGTACTTTATAGTTTTCTGAGTACAAATTCTTTGCCTATTTGGTTATGCTTTTTTTCAAGGTATCTTATGGTTTAGGGTGCAATTGTAAATAGAATAGAGTCCTTAATTTCTCTTTCTTCTGTCCTGCTGTTGGTGTATTGAAATGCAACTGATTTCTGTGCATTGATTTCATATCCTGACACTTGACTGATTTCCTGTATGAGTTCTAGTAGTTTTGGAGTGGAGTCTTTTGGGTTTTCCACATAAAGTATCATATCATCTTCAAAGAGTGAGAGTTTGACTTCTTTGCTGATTTGGATGCCTATAATTTCTTTTTGTTGTCTGATTGCTGAGGCTAGGACTTCTAGTGCTATGTTGAATAGCAGTGGTGATAGTGGATAGCCCCACTATGTTCTTTTTTTTTTTTTAAGATTTTGTTTATTTATTTATTTGACAGACAGAGATCACAAGTAGGCAGAGAGGCAGGCAGAGAGAGGAGGAAGCAGACTCCCTGCTGAGCAGAGAGCCCGATATGGGGCTCGATCCCAGGACCCTGGGATCATGACCCGAGCCGAAGGGAGAGGCTTTAACCCACTGAGCCACCCAGGCGCCCCGCCCCACCATGTTCTTAACATTAGGGAGAAGCTCTCAGTTTTTCCCCGTAGAGAATGATATTTGCTGTGGGTTTTTCATAGACAGAATTTATGATATTGAGGTATGAACTCTATCCCTACACTGTGAAGAGTTTTGATCAAGAAAGGATGCTCTACTTTGTCAAATGTTTTTTTCAACATCTATTGAGAGTATTCTATGGATCTTGTTCTTTTTTTTTTTTTAATTAATGTCTTGTACACATTGATTGATTTGTGGATGTCGAACGAACCTTGCAGCCCAGTTTTGAATCCCACTTGGTCATGGTGAATAATCCTTTTAATGTATTGTTGGATCCTATTAGCTAGTATTTTGGTGAGGATTTTTGCATCTGTGTTCATCACAGATATTGATCTGTAAGTCTCCTTTTTGATGGAGTCTTTGTCTGGTTTTGTGATCAAGGTAATGCTGGCCTCATAAAATGAGTTTAGAAGTTTTCCTTCCATTTCTATTTTTTGGAATAGTTTAGGAGAATAGGTATTAATCTTTCTTTAAAAGTTGGTAGAATTCCCTGAGAAGCCATCTGGTGCTGGGGTCTTATTTTTTGGGTGATTTTTGATGACTGTTTCAATCTCCTCACTGGTTATGGGTCTGTTCAGGTTTTCTATTTCTTCCAGTTCAGTTTTGGTAGTTTATTCATCTCTAGGAATGCATCCATTTCTTCCAGATTGTCAAATTTGCTGGTATATAATTGCTCATAATATGTTCTTGGATTGTATTTCTTTGGTGTTGGTTGTGATTTCTCCTCTTTCATTCATGATTTTATTCATTTGGGTCCTTTCTCTTTTCTTTTTGAGAAGTCTGACCAGTGGTTGATCAATCTTATTAATTCTTTCAAAGAACCAGTTCCTAGTTTTGTTGATTTGTTCTAATGTTCTTTTGATTTCTATTTCATTGATTTCTGCTCTGATCTTTTTTATTTCTCTTCTCTTGCTGGGTTTAGGTTTTCTTTGCTGTTCTTTCTTCAGCTCCTTTAGGTATAGGATTAGATTGTATACTTGAGACCTTTCTTATTTCTTGAAAAAGGCTTATATTGCTATATACTTTTGTCTCGGGTTCACTTTTGTTGTGTCCCAAAGATTTTGAACAGTTGTATTTTCATTTTCTTTTGTTTCCATGATTTTTTCAATTCTTCTTTAATGTCCTAGTTGACCCATTTATTCTTTAGTAGGATGCTCTTTAGCCTCCATGTATTTGAGCTTCTTTCAACTTTCCTCCTGTGATTGAGTTCTAGTTTCAGAACATTATACGAAGCATTATGCCGGGAATGATCCCAGTCTTTTGATACAGGTTGACACAATATTTGTGAACTAGGATGTAATCTTTTCCAGAGAATGTTTCATGTGCACTAGAGAAGAATGCATATTCTGTTGCTCTGGGATGGAATGTTCTAAATACATCCATGATGTCAGTCTGGTCCAGTGTGTCATTTAAAACCTTTATTTCCTTGTTGATCTTTTGCTTAGATGATCTATTTCAGTGAGGGGAATGTTAAAGTCCCCTGCTATTATTGCATTATTGTCAATGTTTTTTCTTTGATTTTTGTTATTAATTGGTTTGTATAATTGCTCCCATGTTAGGGACGTAGATATTTAAAATTGTTAGATCTTCTTGTTGGACAGACCTTTTAAGTATAATATAGTATCTTTCCTCATCTCTTATTATAGACTTTGGCTTAAATGCATCTGATATAAGGATTAACACTCCAGCTTTCTTTTGATGTCCATTAGCATGGTAAATTGTTTTCCACCCCCTCACTTTAATTCTGGAGGTGTCTTTGGGTGTAAAATGAGGTTCTTGCAGACAGCATATTGATGAGTCTTGTTTGGTTTTTTGTTTGTTTGTTTGTTTGTTTTTCCATTCTGATACCCTGTATCTTTTGATTAGGGTATTTAGCCCATTTACATTTAGGGTAATTATTGAAATATATGAGTTTAGTACCACTGTATTGCCATACATTGTCTCTGTTCCTTTCTCATCTGTTACTTTTAGGCTATCTCTTTGCATAGAGGAACCCTTTCAATATTTTCTGTAGGGCTGGTTTGGTGTTTGCAAATGTTTTTAGATTTTGTTTGTCCTGGAAGCTTTTTATCTCTCCTTCTATTTTCAATGACAACCTAGCTGGATATAGTATTCTTAGCTGCATATTTTTCTCATTTAGTGCTCTGAATATATCATGCCAGTACTTTCTGGCCTTCTAGGTCTCTGTGAATAGGTCTGCTGCCAATCTAATATTTCCATGCTTGAATGTTACAGACCTTTTGTCCTGAGCTGCTTTCAGGATTTTCTCTTTGTCGCTGAGACTTGTAAGTTTTACTATTAGATCACAGTGTGTTGACCTATTTTTATTGATTTTGATGGGGTTCTCTGTGCCTCCTGACTTTGCTAAATTAGGGAAATTCTCTGCTGTAATTTGCTCCAATATACCTTCTGCCCCCCACCTTTCTTCTTCTTCTGGTTTCCATTTATTCTAATACTGTTTCATCTCATGGTATTACTTATCTCTCATATTCTCCCCTCATGGTCCAGTAGTTGTTTATCTTTTTCTCAACTTCTTTATTCTCCATCATTTAGTCTTCTATATCACTAATTCTCTTTTCTGCCTCATTTATCCTAACAGTAAGTACCTCCATTTTTGATACACCTCATTAATAGCTTTTCTTAAATTTCAACTTGGTTAGATTTTAGGTTTTTTTTTTTTTTCTCCAAAAAGGGATTTTATTTCTCCAGAAAAGGGATTCTCTATTATCTTCCATGCTTTTTTTTTGAGCCCAGCTAGCACCTTGATAATCTTCATTCTGAACTCTAGTTCTGACTTCTTACTAATGCCCATATTGATTAGGTCCCTAGCCATTCGTATTGCCTCTTTTTCTTTTCTTTTTTTTTTTCTTTTTTAAGGTGAGTTTTTCCATCTTGTCATTTTATTCAGATAATAATAGATGAATGAGAGAACAAAATACTAAAAGGGTAGCAATGACCCCAGGAAAATGTACACTAACCAAATTGGAAGAGACCCAAAACCAGGGGGGAAGAAAAAAGGAAAAAACAAACAACTACATATATATAGTTAATTTTATATATATATATTTTTTATATATAAATATATATACATATATAGAATATATATAGAATATACATGTAGAATATATACATATAGAATATACATATGAATATATATGTATATATAGAATATACATATAGAATATATATACATATAGAATATACATATGAATACATATAAAATATATAGAGAATATACATATTCTATATATATACATATATATATAGAATAGAAAAGGGCCACACACTTGAAATTTGGGTGTATTTTAGTCTGTTGGAAGAAACTGCCTGTCAAAATTTTAAAGAAAGAAGAAGTTTTATATATATACACACACACAAATATAAGCATAAACACGATGAAGGGATGGAATATAATTTAAAGATAAAAATTTCAAAAGATTCTAAAAAAGGAATTGTTAATTATTAAAAAAAAAAAAGAGGAAAGAATGTGATAAGGAGTCTAGAACAAAGCCATGCAGTAGATTTAGAGTATATTTTCATCTGTTAGAAGAAACTGTATCCCAAAATTTTAAAGAAAGAAAATCCTATATGTATACAAAAAAATAAGCTTAAATACAATGAAAAGATAGAATATGACTATAACAATGAAAATTTTAAAAGATTTTTTAAAAGGTATTGATAAGATAAAATAGTTTGAAAAGGTTAAAATATGAAAGAGGAAAAATTTTTTAAAAATAGAATAAGAAAAATAAAAAAAAAATTAACTTTGAAAGTCTAAAGAATTGTTCGAAAAGAAGCCATGAATTCTATGTGTTATATTCCCATAGCTCTGAATTTTGCAGTTCTCATTGATTGGTGAACTTGGTCTTGGTTGGATGTTCTTGTTGGTCTTCTGGGGGGAGGGGCCTGTTGCAGTGATTCTCAAATGTCTTTGCCCAAGGTGGAATTGTATCATCCTTGCCAGGGGCCAGGATAAGTAATCTGCTTGATTTTGCGCTTGGTAGCTTTTGTTCCCTGAACACTTTCCCTACAGCTTTAAAGGAGGAGAATTAAAATGGTGGCCTCCTCATTTCTGGCCCCATAGGAGCTGAGAGCTTGGGGCCTCACTCCTTACTGCACCCTGTGAAAAAAGCAATTAATCCTTCCCACCTATCTCCCTGGTCTCGGGCTGTGCTGTGCTCACCTGACCTGTGACCAAGCATTTCTATATCTGGTGCACAGCCCCATTTGGAGCTTCAAACCCAGCCAATTCCTCAGTGCATTCCCACACCACTCCTCCCAGAGGAGGAAGGTGAGTCTCGTTGGGTCCCTGCCCAAAAATTAGTGGCCCAACTGTGCCTTGGATCACAGTTTAAGCTAACCCCGAGCTGAGAGCTGACTCCACAGTCTGGCTCTGCAGCCAGTGTCCCTGCTCCAATACCTGGGAGCTCTGCCACACTCAGGCACCCCTGGTCTTTCTGTGACCCCATGGGTCCTGAGACTATACTATCCCCGTGAAGGCTCCACCCCCCCACTTAGCCTCTGGAACAATGTACCTCAGTGAAGCAAACTTCTAAAAGTTCAGATTTTGTGCTCCACTGCTCTATCACTTGCCAGGAGCTGCCCCTCCCCACTGTGGCCTCTCTTCCCTTGCATTGCCTCGGATTCACTTCTCCACATGTCCTACCTTCCAGAAAGTGGTTGCTGTTCTGTTTCTAGGATTGCTGCTCTTCTCTGATCTCCTGTTGAGTTTGTAGGTGTTCAGAATTGTTTGTAACTAAATGAACTCCTGGAACGTGGTGTTATTTAGGTCTCATATTCCTCCGCCATCTTATTCCTCCAGGAAGGGTCTTTATCATACTATAAACTATTTAAACATGAGATATTTTTCTTTAATTATTTCCACTGAGGAAATTTAGTATTTCAGTTTTTACATTTTATTAATCTTCATTACATAAAATGCACTGAAAGATAGTAATATTGATGCACCATGTAACAGTTTTAAATTGTTTTCATTTTGCTCTCATATATATTTACTGATTTTCTTCATTAATTAATTTATGATCTTAGATGTTGAGAATACAGTGCCCTGTATAGAGACTAGCATCTTGCCTTCAGGGAGTGAATGTTCTGTTACAGAGGTAAATAAACATATTAAATATGTAATAAGAAAATTATCATTATATGCAAAGCAGTAAAATTCAGTGATGCTTTAGAAAGTGACTTAGTGACTATTTTAGATTCAGAGGTTAAGGAACATTTGTCTTCTTGTTTTAGGTGATAGCATATGAGTGAGATATGAATGGTCAGAAGGATTATATGTGCCAAGGAGACAAAACATTCTAGAAAGAAGAAATACCTGGAGCAAAGGCTTTAAGGCAGGAGCAAACAAGGTGCATTGAAAGAATAGCCAGAAAACCGAGGTACCTGACATGTAATTGGTGGTCAGGAGAGAGATACAAAATGAGAATGCCAAAGTTGGGATGGAAAGTGAGGCAGTTGTGTTTAAGTGTGATAGAAAATCACTGGAGACTTGGAAAAAGTAACTTTAAATCTTTTCTATAGTAAATAGATGAATAGAGAATAAATGATAAAGGCAAGGACAGCAGTTGTGAAGCTATTGTTTCAGCAGAAGAAGATTGTAACTCTTTTTAGGGTGGTAGGACTGTAAATAAAAAGAAAAGGATACATTTGGGATACACTTGGGATATGTAGTCAGTGATATCTGTTAATGGATGTGATGTGGGAAATAACAAATGACAAAAGTAAAACTAGACATTTTGGAATAAGCACCTTTATGTGCAAAGCAATTTTGTGGCAAATTACAATGATTCACCAGATTTACTGAACCTCACCATGGCATCTTAATACTTCTAGATTCAATACACTAACACTCAAAACTTAGACAATATTCAACACTTAGATTTAAGACTTAAAATTTTAATTCAGTATATACTATTAATAAGATCTTATTTTATCTTGAAACTGTCTTTTGGTAAAACTAATGCATTCTGTAATTAAAGTTAATATAGACAGTGCCATAATGAGCCTTATTCAGATTAATTTCAATTATAAGACTGAAAAACTGATAAAATTTTTTAAAAACTTATTTCAAGTTTAATTTGGAGAAGCAGCTTCCATGCCTGTTTTTCTAAGTCTCATTGAGGAATATGTACATTTCTACAACATTTCAACTTAACATAATGTATCTTTACAATGTAAAAAAAAATGATATGTGGCTTATTTCTTATTTGGACAAAATATATAGCTAAATTTCTAAAAGGAAAAATAAATTTATATTCACATAATAAACAGTATAATATTTAAAAGCAAATTTCAATAAGAACTCATGTTAAAACAACACAAAAATGTTTTTAAATCTGTAGTGTTTGCACTTTCTACATGAGTATATACATTTTATAAGTTGGAATAAGAAGGAAATAACAGCCTATCATGATAAAATAATAGTAAAATAATGCTTTAAATATAGATTTCTATCATTGAAAATTATTAATAGCCTTTCACATACAGAATTTCATTTAATAAAATAAGTTTTGAGTGGAAATCACCCAAAATATAAAAGGCTTAAAAATCATATAAGGAGGGCACCTGGGTGGCTCAGTGGGTTGGGGCCTCTGCCTTCGGCTCAGGTCATGGTCCCAGGGTCCTGGGATTGGGACCCACATCGGGCTCTCTACTCAGCGGGGAGCCTGATTCTTCCTCTCTCTCTGCCTGCCTCTCTGCCTACTTGTGATCTCTCTCTCTGTCAAATAAATAAATTAAATCTTAAAAAAAATATATAAGGAAAACTTGGACACAAAGATATATGACTTTAACTGTTAACATGAAGTCTAAAAAGGAAAGTCTTTAACTTTTGTCCAGAAACTCATGCTACTATAAAGTTGTACTACTGTGAGCAACTAGAACTTGATCTCCCTGGAAAATCTGGGATTCAGTTTTGCCTCAGAATTGTTCTGAATAAGATGTGAGAAATCTAGGATGTATGTATCTTCTTCCACTTAAAATTAACTGATGGCTGCCTATGGGAGCGTTGAATCTCTAGCACTCATTACCCCTCATGTGGATCACCAGGGAGCCCTCAGATGGAGAGTCACAAGTGCCATAGGAGGAAGTCATCATTAAAAGCAATTTAGTCTTTTTTTTTTTCTCTTAATTGTCTGGGAATCACAATTTACTACAAAACTATCAGAAAGTTATTGCAAAGATTTTAAGATCTGGAATACATAGTAGGCATGAACTGGTAGTAGATTTTGGTTCAGGCTTTAGGTCTTGGTATCTATATAGAAAAGAATATATCACAAGTCTAAATTTTTTAGCATACATGATGAGAAACAACCACCACCATACTTAAATAGCATAATTAAAGTCTACTGAGACATTAAATATGAAGCAAATATAGTTCTCACCTTTTCTTCATCCACTGGGTTGCTATAAGAAAATATCACAGACTAGGCAGTGTATAGAAAATAGAAACTGTTTCTCACAGTTTTGGAGCTTTAAAGTCTGAAAGCAAGCGTACCGGTACGGTCAGGTGAGGGCCTGTTTCCTGGTCGCAGGTCACATCTTTTTGCTATGTTCTCACATGGTAGCAAGGGCCAGGGGTTCTGTGGATTCTCTTTTGTGAGAGCACTAATCACTTTCATAAGGATTCCACTCTCATTGCATAAACACCTCACAAAAGCTCCAACGACATGTATCACGATTTTTGGGGGTGAAGATCTCAATATATAAATTTGGGGGAAGATAGCATAAACATTCAGATCACTGCAAACTTGAAGCATTTAATGTCTTTTTTGTAGGTTATATTACTAAACCTAATGATTTAGTGAATTTCTTAACAATCTCTTTCCTTCATTACATATTCAAAAATTGTTTTCTCAAATATTTGCTAATTTTTTTCAATACATCAAAGATCAACCCATTTAATGAGTGCAACTACCAAGTTTTGAGTTTCTTCACTCTGAAAGCATTTAAAGATTATATTTATATATATCCTGAAAGTGTATTAGCTCCGTTTATATAAGGATATTAAGAGCATTTAAATTCTTTATTGCTGGTTTTTATTATTTAACACAATTATATCCAATTGACATTTTCAAAATCATGGCATTTTTTTATGATAAATAAGTTTTTCTGAAATCATGGAAGTCAAATAAAGTCAGGGTATTTGGGTGGCACTTGGGTGGCTCAGTCAGTTAGGTGTCTGATTTTTATTTCAGCTCAGGTCATAATATCAGGGTTGTGTGATTGAGCCCCATGTCTGGCTCTGCACTGAGCATGGAGCTTGCCTAAGATTCCCTCTCCCTCTCCTTCTGTCCCTACTCTATCTAAGAGAAAGAAAGAAGTGAAAGAAAGAAAGAAAGAAAGAAAGAGAAAGCGAACAAGAGAAAGAAAAGAAAGGAGAAAAGAAAAGAAAAAAGAAAAAAAAAGGAAAGAAATAGGGTATCTGTAAAAACACTTCAGCAAATAAGAAATTAAGAAAGTCTAGAAGGATGCCTGAGTGGATCAGTCAGTTGTTTGCCTTCAGGTCAGGTCATGATCCTAGGGTCCTGGGATCCAGTCCCTCATTTGGCTCCTTGCTCACTGGGGACCCTGCTTCTCCCTCTGCTGCTGCTCCCCCTGTTTGTGCTCTGTCTGTGACAAATAAATAATATATATAGAGAGAGAGAGAGAAAGAAAGAAAAGAAAAGATAGGCCTTGGGTTTCCTGGGTGGCTCAGTCAGTTAAGCAGTCAGCACTTGGTTTCAGCTCAAGTCATGATCTCAGGGTCCTGGGAACAAGCCCATCATCAGGCTTCCTGTTCAGTGGGGATTCTACTTCTCTCCTTCTTGCTCTCCCTCTGCTCCTCCTACATGCTTGTGGTCTATCTCACTTTCTCTTTCAAATAAGTAAATCTTAAAAAAAAGAAAAGAAAAGATAAAACTCAGGTATTATTTATTGATAGAGTGAAGATTAACCATAGGAGAAAAAAATAAAAAGATACTGGAATTTATATAAACCTATATTTTATTCATTCTGCAAAAACATATTGAGGGGCTACTATGTGCAAAGAATCTGAAAGATTTATTTGACTATAAGAATGGTGAAATATGGGATGCCTGGATGACTCAGTGTGTTAAGCTCTGCCTTCAGCTTAGGTCATGATCTCAGGGTCCTGGAATCGAGCCCTGGATCAAGCCCCACATCAGGCTCTCTGCTCAGCAGGGAGCCTGCTTTCCCTTCTCTCTCTGCCTGCCTCTTTGCCTACTTGTGATCTCTCTCTGTAAAAATAAATAAAATCTTAAAAAAAAAAAGAATGGTGAAATGTTATAATATTCATAATTTTATTTACCAAATTTGTGAGTCTGTCAGAATTTTCCCAGGAATTTCAGAGGTGGCCTTTAAATCTAGGGTGTAAAGCTTTACATAGAAAGAAAAGCAGAGTCTTTGATATAGAAAAATAGGAGACTATTGAAAAAGTTTGAAATAGCCTTCAATTAAAAAAAAAAGATATTTGCACTTTATTAAATTCAGAAGTAGAAATATGCCAGATAACATATATCACAGTAAAAAATAGAGTTCAGTGAGGCAAGGTTAATTTTAATATAAGATATTTCTGGAAACATACTATATGGAAATTGGGAATATTGATGCTTGTGTAAGGTTGATATGATATGTGAAAAGTACTCTTAAGGAACATAATTATAAAAGATCAGTGAAACCAGAAAGCATAATAATGAAGCTGATGGATGAATTTGTCAAATGCATTGATATAAGGCCTAATTTAAAGATATCTGAGATACTGCATTTATAAAGAAAAGTATTATCTATAAAGTAGTATTTATTATCCTGGATTTTCTCATACATGACAATTGTTTATAATTTAAGTTGCACAGTTATAAATTAAGTTTATAATTTAAGATATAATTAAGATATAATTTTATTTTCTTCTCTGAAATGGAGCTAAAGAAATGTAAATGATAGGGGAATCTTGAAAATTATCATTTGAATTTTTAAAATAAGTAGATTTCAAGTTGATATGTTTAATAAGACACTGGAGGTAGTTAGACTAGTCAGTCTTTTTTTTTTTTTTTTTTAAAGATTTTGTGTATTTGTTTGTCAGAGAGAGCACAAGCAGGGGCGGGTGGCAGGCAGAGGGAGAAACAGGCTCCCTGATGAGCAAGGAGCCTGATGTGGGACTTTATCCCAGGACCCTGGGATCAAGACCTGAGCCAAAGGCAGATACTTAAACACTGAGCCACCCAGACATCCTGGTCTAGTCCCTCTTATACACTTCTCCAGCATGATATTTCCCAAACTGTCTGACCATAAGAATCATGTGGGGTGCTTGGTATATCTCTATTTTCCACAAACCATACCATGTACAAATAATGATCAAGTAAATTGAACACACTACTTAAATGTCTTTTTTAACCTGAAAACCCATTTCTTTGGTGACAACATTTTTAATACAAAAACAATCGTTCATAAAAGATGAGACAATGGGATGGAATACTTTCCCATGGGAATAATTGCCCTTTAATAATTTACTACTTAAAGTTCAAGCAAAAAAGTATACCTCCAATTATACAACATCAGGATGCAACATTTTTTCAAGCAATTCTAAATATTCTAAAATATTTTTTTCAAACCAGTCTTCTAGATTTTTGCTACAAGGACGTGAATGAAATTGATACACCCTGGTTTCATGTCAAAAGCTCTTAAGAATGTTTCCATGTAATATGTAAATTAATTAAATGTTAATGAGAGCAAATTATTCAAAGTTTCTCATTGTTAATTGTGTCTGCAATGTCAAAGACAACGCCAGGAACAAAGGAGATAATATATGTTTGCTAGATAAATAAATGACGAAACATATTTGTGATATTTGAAATAAACTGGACAAAGTCAATTGCATGAATGTAGGCCATCAAATGTATCAGCAGATTGAATAGTCCCAGATTTATGGAAAATTATTTTAATGAATGCACAAAAATATTCATGTGTGTATGTTTAAAGCATGAAATTATCTCTAGGTCTTATAAAGAAAAAGGAAGCTGAAGTTTGGGTAGACAATGCTTAAAGCAGAAGATTATGACTGGAATAAAGAATTGTTGCAGAAATAACATAGAGAAAAATAGGAAAAAATACTTTTACGGATAATAGAATATCTTTGAGAGAATGAAGGAGAAGAAGACTTAAAATATTTATAAAAGAGAAAATGGTATGAAGAATGCATTAACTTAGAAAATACAAACCTCTCTCAATAATTTATAACCCCAAAATGATGGCAAGTGGCAGGTGATTCTTCCCACAGCTTTTTTGAAATATAATCGACATACAGCTATTGTTATTTTTTGTGGTTTTAAAGTATTTACTTTTGCATAGATAATAAGTTCACCTGTTCAAATTTAGAAGGTATCTGAAAATATAGAGTGAAACATTGTCTCCTACCCACCCCATTCCTTGGCTGCTTCGTTGCCTTCCCCAGGAGCCTCAGAGACCCAGATAGCTTTTTTTGTATATCCTTCCACACCCATCATGCACTGCAGTATGACTGGTCTTTAAGATTCTAATCCTGTCGTCACCTTTTTCTCCTAGTCACTTATTTTCTTTTACTTAAAAAATAAGCCCAAATAACATGCTCATTAGTACTAATGAATAATGACTTAATTGCTTTCTTATTTGCATCTAATCATATAAAGATCTTCAGTATATCAAACAGTTTGAGGTTGGCATGTTTGGAGGATTAAAGTTTGTTCTTTTGAAGAACTCTATCATAGTCATCTGTTATTTTGAGAAATTTGTAGTTAGAAGAGAAAAACAATGTTCCCAGAGATAATGAATACTATTAGCATTTAGAGAAGTTAATCTTGAGAACACATATATTTTTTAATATTTATTTTCCCAAACATTTATTAGGTGGCTCTGGTTTGCCAGTCAAACAATTTGAAAAACCAGAAAAGTTTAACCAGAATATTTATGAATTAATAGTCTTTTATTCAAGTGATAGAAACATCAACTGATATTGACCTAAACAAACAAAAATATGTGTATGAATAATATATATAAACAAAGCTATACCCATGTTTTAATTTAACAGAATAGCTCAGGGGAGGGCAGGACTTAAATGCACCTCTATCAAGAGATTTGTGATATTCTTCTCTAGATCATGTCCTCCCTTTTATCATTTTATGCCCAGGGTAGCTAAACTCTTAGAAGCAATAGTGTTGGGCCCTATTTCATCTGCTCACTCCATACCATTTAGAAAAGAGAGCATCTGTTCTGGTCCTATTATGGAGACAGAGAAAATGCTTTTTTACAAAGCCCCAGCAAATATATCCTCATGTGTCACAAACCCAAGTTGAGCCATGTAGCCTTATTTTCACCAATTAATTAATACGTTAATGTTATGGTGGGGTATGAAGGAGTGAAAGATTAATTTGAAGCACCCCTGAGCTAATCCTAGAGTTCGTTCCACTGGAAACATAAGGCTAAGCATGGGAGAGTAGAGCATTCTCAAAGAAACATGGAGTACGGGTGCCTGGGTGGCTCAGTGGGTTAAAGCCCCTGCATTCAACTCAGGTCATGATCCCAGGGCCCTGGGATTGAGCCCCTCATCGGGCTCTCTGCTCAGCAGGGAACCTGCTTCCCCCCACCCCCTTCTGCCTTCCTCTCTGCCTACTTGTGATCTCTGTCTGTCAAATAAATAAATAAAATCTTAAAAAAAAAAAGAAAAAGAAACATGTAATAACAAGAAGATGACAATGGCTAATACAGATAGAACAAATGTCCACAACAAAACTACACAAATAAATTGGAAGTCATTATTTTTAAGGTAAAATTCATGGATATATGTAACAAGCATTTGAACAATGGCAAAAATATAGGCTTTCATGCATATTTTGAAGTTAAGTATATTTCTGTTGTATATATAGGAAAAAATTGTTATTTTAATAACATTGGGTGGCCTAGGAGGCCCCAACATGGAACTTTTACAAATAGATTTTTTTCATTGACTTACAATAAATTTAGCAAAGAAATTAAAGTACATGAAAAGTTATTCTTCAAAAGGCTAGGGGCCAGCAATTCTCAATTTCTGCAGAGGATGCAATCATGGTACATGTGTTTAGGTTGGAGCACAAATGATTTGTAGGTAATATAAGTTAGACTTTCCTGTAAGTAGAGAGTTATTAAATCCTAGGATGTTATCAAGGAATATTTATCAAGGAATGTTCTGGAATTTACTCTGGAAGTCTCTATGAAATAAATTTTTTCTTATTAATATGATTCAAAGAAATCATCCTTAAAAGATAAACTGGACAACTTTCTAATAAATATTTAATAAACTTTTTTTTAAGATTGGTATTTTAAGCAGAAAAACATTAGCTAGGAGTAAACAACAAGACAAATCTTCCAAATAGAATTAAACCTCCATTTGATATACTAATTCAGCAAAATAGGAGTGATTATATTTTAGAGATTCCAGCAAATGTGACTTAAAATATCAGCTTGAAATCTGATATTTAAATTGCTACCTTTTAAACAAAAATTTTTTAGCATGTTAATACCTTTGGTGCAGAATTCTTTGAACATGGGAGTAATTCCTTCTATGAAATTAAGACCAATAGTTCTTACTAAAAGCATAAAAGCAATCATTTTTCAGTTCTGTGCAATTTAAGTCATATTAGCATACATTAGTCATATTAGAAACCAAAATTCAATTCTACTAGTCAGGGAACTTGTGTCAAGTAATTATTGGATATAACATTACTGTTATTGCTCATAGCTATGCATGTGTCCCAATGAGAAAGTAGCATTTACTTCAGAAGGAAAATGGAAAGCAAAATATTGCGACTGGCAATCAAAAACCCATTAGAACCAAAATTGTTTTCCTTCTCTTTTAGCTTTGCAATAGTTAAACTTTTTGCCTTTTGTATTCTGGCTATGCATAATTTGCACCCTACAGCCAACATTTAATTTTTACCTTGTGATATCAAAGGCCCATAATGTCAGTGAAGTAAATAATGCTTTTTTAACATTAGACATTATAGGATATCAAAATAAAATTTCTGAATTTACATGATTTACCCATGAAAATCAATATTAGAAATATTTACATGTGGAAATTGGGGGATGGACTTTAAGATTTCCGTAGTTAACATAGAAATATTTCTCCTCTTAAATAATTCAGTACCAGTATAATTCATCTCTATGATTAAATTATAATAAATAAAAGATAAGTCCCTAGATGGGGATTTTGGGTTATAATTAGTAACAGTTTTGTGCATGTGTAGGGGGGGATATCAGCATTCTAGCAAAATTGAATGAAAAGAAAGTGGTAGATTATTATCTTGCTAAATGATGTCTACCCAGAAATGGTTTTGATGAAAACAAATGGAAAACCATAAATATTTATTTTCTATGATTAGTTTAGGTAACCACCATCAACCGTTCTAGGATTCAAATGCATGATAAGCTATTTTGGGTTTCTAAGACCATTAGAACACTGAGAAGACAGCAGTTATTTCTACTCAGAGAAAATGGAGCTATATAGTTGATTCAAGATTGCTAAATTATCCTATGACTTACAAACACACAGTTTTAAGAGACTTTGATGCAAAATGATCTGAACAGTAAAAGCAGCACTATCTCATTCTACCTCTTCAGATGATTTCTTAAATCCATTTTATGTAAAAAAAACCTGCATTCTTCAACCATAAGCATTAACATTATTTTGGCTCTTAAAAATATACCAGTTGCATTTTAGGAATCATATGGGTGGAAATTTTCTGGTGTACTATTGCCAAATAATCAGAGTCACCCCTCCTAAAGAAAACTCTGGACATTTCTCTCTTTTCAGTCTTGGTTTCCTGTACCATAACCAAGAATACTTGCTTTCAAACTCTGTACTGCATAAGTCTGTGTGTGAATTCCCATGTCCTTAAGAATGTTAATTTTCTGGAATTATGTTGCCTCAGAAGTGGTCACCATCATTATGGCTATCCCCTACCTTTGGCATTCTTACCTATGTGCACAGTGTGAGTCTGAGGAAATCTTTGTTTTGGTTGTCCTCATTGATAAATGTCAGGCTTCTACTACTCTGAAGAGCAGTGAGATTCACACTGAAAAACCTATAGTTATATAAGACTCATTTCCTGACCTATTAAGAAAACCCTAAATATGGCAGCAGGATTATAAATCCTGATTTTGAGAAAGACCTAAATAGAAGATGAAGATACGTTTCACTTCTTTTATACAATTATTTTAGGAATATTGCATTTCAGAATAATATGTGAGTACAAAATAAAACTATGGCAAAGAAATAAAAATTATTTGCATAGGATCTTGTAACAATGTTACTTTTCCTTAACTGAGTAACTTCTTTTAAACTTCTTAATGTGTCTTACTTAATCAGTTATCTTAATTACTCTAAGAAATATACATTAAAATATTATTTCCAACTTATATTTGAGGAAACCGATTTTAAGAAAAGATCAAGTGACCAATTTAAGTTAGATGATATTAACAAAGCACAGTAGAATCAAGGTTTGCTAAAGAGAAACTACAGGATCCATCCATCTGCACAATTTGCAGATTTAATCAATGTATTTTAAACCATTTCTTTAAAAATATGACAAATGTTGGGGTATCTGGGTGGCTCAGTTGATTAAGTGTCTGCCTTCAGCTCAGGTCATGATGAACAGGGTCCTGAGATGGGACCCCATGTCAGGATCCCTGCTCAGTGTGGAGTCTGCTTCTCCCTCCCTCCCTCACAAAACACTCATGCTCTCTGTATGAAATAAAGTCTTTAAAAAAAATGATGACTTTAAAAAAATAAGTTGGTGCTGTCTACTATGCTATTAAATAATTCTGTATTCTCTCCTACACATTAGTTGTCAACAAATAACAGTTCCCCAATGACTGAGGAAACAGCATGAGCAATGTGTAGAGGTATGAAACATCAAGGATTAGACATCATGGTTCATAAATTTCAGGAGTAATAATTGTGAACAAGAAGGAAGGAATGATTGTAGAAGTCTTATACTTCGGTAAATGTCTTACACTTAATCTTGAAGAAAATGATTAAAAAACAACTTTAAAAAGGGGGAAAAAAGGAAGACAATCATATTTACAATTAGTGTAGATAATTTGCTTCTTTGGAGAAGGAGACTGAAGAAGATAAACGTGGAGGCCAGGTAGATAGTAGTTGTAATGATTCAAGGCAAGAGCTGCATGATGATTGTGGCAGAAGAGACAGGAGGAAAGCAATTCCAACCTAAACTTGGTCAAAAAAAGAAAAGAAAATATTGCATCTAAAATTATAAACTTTTTATCTTTCTTATTCACTCATTCTTGTTTTTTTTTCCAGTTCACCTGTGTTATCATGCTTTCATGCTATCATGTTTCATGCTTTCATTTGTGCCATAAATTGTCTTTAGTCTGACGTTTTTCAAAGAATTCTTCATCTATAAGATGTAATTGAAACTTAGCTCCCAATACTGCTTCTGTTATAGTAACTCCAGAGGAAATGTTTCTTCTCCACAGCTCGTAACTCAAGAGGCTTGATACTGCCTTCTTCTGGTTATCCATCATTAGTTCCAAACCATTACTCTTCCTTCCCTTACAAGTCCTTCTAATTTTGAAGCTCACACCCCTGGCATTTCCATTCTCTACCTTTCTCGTTATAGCTGTCCATGACAATGTTTGTCAAAATATGGACCTCAAATCCCTGGTAGTCTCTAACATTCTAACACGTGATCCCCATCAAGACCAAGATACTACCCCTTTTTTTCAAGGTTTTTTTTTTTTTTTTTTTTTTTTGGTTTTCGGTTTTTTGAGTTTTTTTTGGGGGGGCTGTTTGTTTGTTTACTTATTTAAGTGATGTCTGCATCTAATGTGGGGCTTGAAATCACAACCCCAAGATGAAGAGTCAGATGCTCTGTCAACTGAACCAGCCAGGCACTCCAAGATGCTACACTTTTAAGGCTGATTGGACAACTAAATTGTATTGACATAGGCTTGATTGCTCAAATTTTATTCCTAATTACTCTGGCTAGCCCTTTCAATATTATGTTAAATAAAAGTAGTGGAAGTTGTCTTGTCTTGATCATTGTTGTCTTGAGGATATTAGAGGAAAATTCTTTAGCTTATCGTCATTAAGTATGATGTTAGTGGTGGGTTTGTCATGTATGGCCTTTATTATATATGTTCCCTTTATATGCAGTTGGTTGAGAGATTTTATTATAAATGAATGCTGAATTTTGTTAAATGCTTTCTTGCCTCTATTGACATGATCATACAATTTTTTTACTTTCATTTTGTTAATGTAGTATATATCACATTTATTTGTGGATGTTGAACCATTTGTACACCACTAGAATAAATCCTACTTGATTATGGTGTATGCTCTTTTTAATATATTCTTTAATTTGGTTTGCTAATGCTTTGTTGAGAATTTCTGCATCTATGTTCATCAAAGATTTTGTAATTTTCTCTTTTTTAATACTGTCCTTGTCTAGCTTTGGTATCAGGATAATGCTGGACACATAAAATGAGTTTTGAAGTGTTCCATCCTTTTCTATTTTTGAAGAGTTTGGGAAGGATTGTTATTATTTTCTTTTTTATATGTTTGGTAGAATTCACCACTGAAACTATCTGGGCCTGAACTTCTATTTGTTGGGAATACTTTTGATTACTTTTTAAATATCCTTATTAATAATCCCTCTGTCAGATTCTTTTTTTTTTTCTTCATGATTCAGTCTTGATAGATAATATGTTTCTAGGAATTTGTCTTTTCTAAGTTGTTTAATTTGTTGACATAAAATTGTTTGCAAGTCCCTAATGATCTTTATATTTCTATGGTATCAGCTGTAACATCTCCTCTTTATTTAGTTTTTCATTTGATTTGAGTTCTCTTTCTTTCTTGGTGACTCTAGCTAAAGGTTTGTAAGGTTTTTTAAAATTTTTTTCCAAAAAAATAGCTCCTAGTGTCATTGATATTTTCTGTTGTTTCCTTTAGTCTCTAGTTTTTTAGTCTCCATTGTATTATTCACATTCTAAGCTGTTATTTCTTTCTTTTTTGCTGACTTTGTTTCCTATCCCTAGTTCCTTAAGGTGCAAAGTTATCATGTTTGAGATTTTGTTGTTTTTTGAGATAGGAATTAATCACTATGAACTTTCCTCTTAGAACTGCTTTATCTACATCCCATACATTTTGGTATGTTGTATTTTTATTTTCATCTGCTTCAACTTTTTTAAAATATTTTAATTTTTTCATTGACCCATTGGTTAATCATAGCATATTGTTTAATCTCCACATATATTTGAATTTTGCAGTTTTTTTTCATATAATTGATTTCTAGTTCATGCCACTATGTTTGGAAAGATGTTTGATATGATTTCAGTTTTCTTAAATTTATTAAGATTTGTTTTATGGCCTGCCAAATAATCTTTCCTGGAGAATGTTCTAAGTGCACTTGAGAAGAATGTGTGTTCCATTGCTTTTGAATGATATGTTTTGCATGTCTTTTAAGTCCATCTCAAATGTTTAAAGCCAGTGTTTTCTCATTGATTTCCTGTCTGGTTGATCTATTCACTGATGAAAGTGGGACATTAAAATCTTCTACTATTACTTCATCACATGTATTTGCTCCTTTAGGTTTGCTTTATATATTATGATTCTTCTATGTTTGTTTTTAAATACTTACAAATGTTATATCTTCTTGTTCGACTAACACTTTTATCATTTGTAATGATTTTTTTGGTAATAACCTTTTTTTTTGGTCTCTTATTACAGTCTTTGTCTTAAAATCTATTTTGACTGATGTCTGTATAACTATCCCAGCTTTCTTTTAGTCTCCATTTGCATGGAATGTCTTTTTCATCCTTTTACTTTCAGTCTGTTAGTGTTCTTACATCTGAAGTGAGTTCAGTAAGCAGCATATAGACTATTTTTTTTTGGTTTTACATCCATTTAGTCTTTTAAGTCACCCTTACTCTTTTTCCTTTTTTCTCCCTTTTGTTGCTCTGATTGGGTGAGTTACACTTCCTTGTCTTTTGAATTAACTCACCCTTTAATTAGGTTTTATTTTGTCTACTCTTGAACTTTTCCATTGTATATTTCTGTTATTGTATTTTTCAGCTTTGTGATTTTCCTTTGGTACTTTCTTATAGTTTTACTTTTTTGAAATTATCACTATATTCATCGATTCTTTTCTCAAGTTTGGTAAGCATATTTATGACCATTACTTTGACACTTTATCAGGAAAATCACTGATCTTCATTTTATTAAGATCCTTTTCTGAGGTTTTATCTTGTACCTTCATTTGCAATAATGCTTTTATTTCTCTATTTTTCCTTGAATCTCTGAGCTGGTTTCTATGCATTAAAGAGCCCCCTTTCCCAGTCTTGAAGGAGTGGCCTCACAGGAAAATAAATCTTATTGCTCAACCGTGCCCTAGCTCTTGGTTCAAGTATCTGCAATTTCTCAACCAGTTATTCTTAGTGATTCCCAATAGTGGAGGGTTTGTCAAGATCTGTCAGTGTCCCATAGGGTAGGGTTTCAGTCAGCACCTAGATTAGAGTTGTTTGGAACCAGAACCTCAGACAGAAGATTTTAAAGTATGCTGATAAACACCTTTCAGGAGAAGAGTAGAGATGGACACTTCTATCTACTCCTTCTTCATTGAACCCTGGGGTGATAACCAGTAAAGGACTGTTTATTCCCATCCTATCAAACCTTGAACAGAAGATCTGCTGTCTACCAGAGTTAGGCTATCAAGGAATGTGTCCTCTGGGTGGCTGCTACAAAAGTCAGAGTGCCAGATTTATACATGAGCTTATTTCTCAGAGATAATGACAACCTAAGTTTGGGCAGAGGGAAAGCACCAAAGTAGTGCCAGCTGACTTCTCTGATCTCTGGAGAAAATTGCAGTTAGCCCCTACATGTGTGTTTAATTAGAAGCCTGCCCTATAGTCTGAAGCTTTAAAAATAAGCTGACAGGCTTCTTTCATAGACTGTTTCAGTCTGCCTGACTGCCTGCCTCCCTGCTGTGCCCTGGGGTGTAACCAGTTAGAAACTATGTCTTCATTTGTTACAGTCATATGGGATCCATGATCATAATCCCCCTGGCCTCAAGAGCCATGAAATCTGGAGTGTCCCCTTGTGGGTAGTCACAAAAATCAGTTCATGAAACATGTGTGCAAGCTTTGGGAAGAGTCAGGGGAGAACATGAAGATTTCTTGGTAGGATTATATTTGACCCTTAGATGTGTGTTTAATTAGAAGCCTGCCCCTCAGGCCATAGCTATGAAATAAGCTAATAAGCCTCTTTCACAAAAACAACACAAAACAAAAACAAAACAAAACAAAACAAAAAAACAAAACAAAACAAAAACCTGGGCATTTTAGTTTGCTGTCTTTCCTTTGAAATATAGCTGGTTAAGGATTCTTTCTTCATTTGTTATAGTCCTATGGGACC
Source organism: Lontra canadensis (assembly GCF_010015895.1). Taxonomy (NCBI): domain Eukaryota; kingdom Metazoa; phylum Chordata; class Mammalia; order Carnivora; family Mustelidae; genus Lontra; species Lontra canadensis. Next base: position 1,647,511 of record NW_022631004.1, on the reverse strand, counting down.
TTTGAACATAAGCCCAGCCACCAGAGTCTGGTTATCAAGTGTTGTCCCCTGGGTGGCAGCTTAAAAACTGTGGTTGTCAGTTGAGTGCAGAAGCTCCTTTCCAGGAGATACCAGTAACCTGAAGCATGACAGGGAGAGCATGAAGAATACACCTGCCAGATTCAATCTTTGGGAATATTTCAGAAGGCTAGATTTGTGTTAAATTAGATGCCTGCCCCTCAGGCTGAAGACTTAAAATTAACAAAAAGACCTCTGTCACAGAAAGACTGTGCACTTTTCAGTGGCTTCCTTTGGGCTGGGCTCTGGGGTATAGCCAGGTGAGTTTGCATGGGTCCTTTAAGAACTGTTTCTGTTTGCTATAGCCTTATGGATCTTGGTGATACAAAGCTAGCATTCAAAGCTAGATGTTTTAAGGGCTCATCTCTAAGAGGTAGGACTTAAAAGTTGGGATGCTAATGTGGGGTTCAAACCCTTCACTCCTCAGGGAGAATCTTGAAATTGTGAATTTCTTCCTGATTGTGGTTCACTATGTAGGGGGTGAGGGGGTAGTCACTATACAATGAGGTTTGTGATGAGATTGTGTCTCAGCCTTTCCTGTCCATTTTGATATGGGTTTTTCTTATTTGGTCTATGTGTCAGAGTTACTCAGCTAGTTTTGGGTTTCTTTCAGAGAAAATTATTTCAAACATAACTATGAATTCAGTGTGTATGTACTTACGCGAGAGGGTGAGTTCAGGATCCTCCTATATCACCATCTTGAACCAGAACCAGCAGAGTAATTTCTTAATTGAAAATTAAAAGAAATTTTACAATGTCCTTTATAACATTTTTATTATAAAATGTCTCTTGAAACCCTTAATCTTCAAATGAGTGTTTTCTAAAAAAAAAAATAATAAGTAATTGATTTAGGACCAGAAATGTGTTTCACCTTATCATTGACCATGGATTCTCCTAAAGTATTATTGTGTGTGTGAATATTGCCTTTTAATAGGTTTATAAACCAAATTGTTTTTCAGAGTAACATTTGGGAATTATTAATCTTATGTATAATTAGATTTAGAAGTAGATCTGCATGGGATGCCTGGGTGGCTCAGTTGGTTAAGCGGCTGCCTTCAGCTCAGGTTATAATCTCCAGGTCCTGGGATGGAGCTCCACATCAGGCTTCCTACTCAGCAGGGAGTCTGCTCCTCTCACTCTCTCTTTCTCCCCCATGGCCCCTCTCTACTGTTTGTTCTCTTTCTCTCTCTCTCAAATAAATAAATAAAAATATTTTAAAAAGTGGATCTACATTCAAAAGCATGTAAGTTACACAATCTGCAAGATAATCTTAGAAAGAACTCCTGTGAAGTGTAAAAGTGACAAAAACAGTGAGCCAGGATCATGGGTCCCCAGGGGAGTATAAGACATATTCACAAATTTAGAACACCTATCTTCCATTTGAAGATAAGTTTGGGATGACTTAATTATTACCATGTGTTTTTAACCATTTATTTCAGTTCTACATTGCCTTATTATTTTCTATGTTTTGCTAAACTTTTAGAGATTTCTACTAAATACCAAGTATGTATCAGGCATTTAGGAAATCAAACTTGATGAAGATGTCTCATAGATATGGTTATAGAGACATACACTTGTGAAATACCAGGTTTTTGTCAGATTGCCAGGTAAATGCACGCTAAAAACTTGGAGTTTAGGAGCAAGGCCTGGGATGAAAAGAGATTTGGGGATTATTAATGCAGAAAAGTTTTCAAAGTCATAGTTGTGGAAGTAATTGAATAAGTAGAGTCCATACAATAAGATGAAAAGAATATTAAATATGAAATCACAGGAAATAATTATTAAGGGGTAAACAGAGGAAGCATCTGGAAACAAGACTGAAAAAGTCATCTGACCTTAGTAGGGCCAACTGAGAAGGTGGGCACATCGCTAAGGAAGATAATGTGTTAAGAAGAAAGTGGTAGTTGATAGTGGCAGATTTTGTAAAGAGTCAAGAATGGGAGCCCTAAATATCCATGGACTCAAGTAGTGAAGTCTACTAATTGCTCCAGAACAGTTTGATAGAGTTGTGGGGGCCAAAACTAGCCTCCAGCAATTTGAGGGATAAACTTAGGCAATAAATTAATGATGTTGAATATGAGTTAAATTTCTAAAAGATGAACTGTGAAAAGGGTAATAAAAACTGTATATCTAATGGGGGAATTGAGTTCAAGGAAATATTTTAGTTGTGTGATTGTTTTAATTGCATGTACTATACTAACCTTGAAAACATAAATGTTAGGTGTCTGTATCAGTAGAGGACTAAATAGACAGGACAGAGAAAGTACAGATGACAAAACATGGTCCAGGAGCAGGTACAGTGTGTATCTCATATCTGAGCTCTCTCATATCATCATATCGCAGATAGTTACAAGTAAAGTGTAGGAATGAGAGTAGTGTTTCTGAATGGAACAGTATCAGTAACTCAAAGTCCTGAAGCATATTCTATTTTCTGAAAGTTCTGAAAGACTGCAAAATCTACATGAGACACAAAGAAGTCTTTGGTCATGTAAACGTCTGTTCTGCATTGGAAACATTTTAGTTCCTCTCTCTACTTCCCAACCATGTTGAATATTTCTTTACATATGTATGTCTACTGCTGCTTCATTCAGAGTTGTTTAGTTGTAACTGAGACATCATTGCACTCTAAGCCCAAAGTATTTTCTTTCAGGCCCTCTATAGGAAAAGTTTGCTAACTGTTGACCTTAGCAGACTTTACAAACTTTAATATTAACAATAGAATCATGGTGGTAAGCCTGACCTCTGTTGTTTAGTGTGTGTGTGTGTTTCATAGTTTATGTACTAGGTGTGGTTTTGAATTCATGAGAACACTTCCTTCAGCCTTGGCAATATATCCGTTATTGCCTAATCCTTAAAAAAATGAATATTTCTAAAATCTAAGTCTTTAAATATGAAATTATTTATCATGGGTCAGATGGAAAGTAGAAATTTGAATTATTATCATTTACATATAAATTCAACAAATATTTGTTGAGCACCTAGTATGTGTCAGGTATTGTTATCAACACAGAAGAAGCATCATAAACAGCAGCAAATCCCTGCTTTCTTATACCTTGGTTGGTGAATAATTTCAGTAGTATGGATAGGAAGAGACTTTAAGCAGGTAATATGGGTATAGAGATATTAAAGCGAAGGATCCAGTGAACCTTATGAATACTTGGACAATAATCATTTTCCCATATTTCTCATTTAGTTCAAAGTAGAATACTTGGATAGTTTGGTTGTTTTCTCACAGAATGGTTGAAATTAGCCTTAAATCTTAGGCTCAAACAGCTATAAACAAAGAAGCAAAATGAACAGTTTTGCCAAACTGACCTGAGAATAGACTCAGTCTCCCACTACAGTTCACCTGCCCCAGAATAAACTATATCAGAAGCTACTCCTCTCTCTCCATTATAAAAGAACTTAAAATTACAGGCTTAAGTTATTTGTTTACATGTTTGAGTTAAAAAAGTTATTGAGTAAAATGCAAAGGTATAAGTTATAAAATTGGGTAAGATTTAGGAAATGTATAACCTTGTATGATCACACTGCAAAATATTACTCCAGAAAACTTCAAGCCCATTTCAGACAATACCCAGCCTCCACTGACAACCAGCAACCTGATTTCCATTACCATAGATGAATTTTGACTGTTTTTAGACTTCATGTTGATAGAATTACACAGTTTGTACCCTTTTGTGTCACTTTATTTCTCCTTGACATTTTTAAAAATATTCATCATGTCCTATGCATCAGCACTTATATTGTATACTGATGAGAATTATTTTATTACATAAATATAACACAGTTTTCATTTGTATATTTTTATTGACCTAAATTGACATATAACATTCATAAGCTTGAGGTGTACAATGTGTTGGTTTGATAGATTTATATACTACAATGTGATTAATATACTAGCATTAGTTAATACCTTTATCATGTCACATAATTATTTCTATTTTGTGTTAACAATTAAAATGATCTAGTCTCTTAGTTTAAAATTTATAATACAGTAATACCAACTATAATCACTATGTTGTGTATTAGATCTCCAGAACTTATTTACCTACTGTTTGTAAGTAAGTATTCTTCACAGCATCTCAGTTCCTGACTCCTGATAACCATCATACTACCGTTTGTTTTTACAAATTCAGATTATTAGATTCCACATATAAGAAATATTTTATAGTATTTGTCTTTCTCCGACTTATCTCACTTCACATAATGCCCTTAGGGCCATCCATATTGTTGCAAATGGCAGATTTCCTCCCTACTCATGTAGAATGATATTCCATTGCATTTATATACACCACATCTTTTATCCCTTCATCCACTGATAAACACAGGTGGTTTCCATATTTTGACTGCTGTGAATAATGCTGTGGTGAACATAGGTATGCAGATATCAAGATGCTGATTTCAGTTTCTTCAGATATATACTAAGGAGTGAGATTGCTAGATTACAAAGTTCTATTTTTAATGTTTTGAGGAATATCCTATTTTCTATAATGGCTGTGCCGATTTATATTCCTAACAACAGTGTATAAGTGTCCCCTTCTCTTCACATCTTTGCCAACATTTGTTATCTCTTTTCTTTTTGATAAAAGCCATTCCAACACATATGAAGGAATGTCTCGTTGGTGGTTTTGATTTGCATTTCCTTGATGATTAGTGATGAGAATCTTTTCATATACATGTTGGCCATTTATATATCTTCTTTGGAAAAATATTTAGTTTCTCTGATCATTTTTTAGTTAGGTGATTTTCTTTTTTGATATTGAGTTGTATGAAGTATTTATATATATGAATATATTAGTCCCTTATGATATATATGCCTTGTAAATATTTTTTTCCATTCTGTATATTGTCTTTTCAATTTATTACTTCATTTACTGTGAAGAAACTCTTTAGTTTTATGTAGTCCCACTAATTTTAGTTTTTGTTTTCTGTGCTTTTGGTAACTTATCCAAAAAAATCAATGCCTAGACCAATGTCAAGATCTTTTTTCCTTATGTTCTCTTCAAGGAGTTTTACAGTTTTATGTCTTACTTTTACATCTTTGATCTATTTCAAATTAGTTTTTGTAAATGGCATAATATAGGGGGTCTATTTTCTTTCTCTTGCAGGAGGATATCCAATTTTCCCAACGTCATTTATCAAAGAGACCATCCTTTTCCCCATTGTGTGTTCTTGAAACCCTTGTTAAAAATTAGTTGATGATATATATAAGGCTTTATGTCTGGGATTGCTATTCTGTTTCACTGATACATGTGCCTGTATTTATGATAATACACTTCTGTTTAACAACTACAGCTTTGTAATGTAGTTTGAAATCAAGTGTTATAATGTCTTTAGCTTTATTCTTTTTTCAGGAAGACTTTTGTTATTCAGGGTCTTTTGTAGTTCCAAACAAATTTTAGGGTAGATTTTACAATCTCTTTGAAAAAATGCCTTTGGAATTTTGCTCAGAATTGCATTGAATTTGTAGATCCTTTTCAGTACTATGGACATTTTCATGATATTAATTATTCCAATCCAGGAACACAGGAATACTTTTCATTTACTTACATATTCTTTAATTTGTTTCATCAATAACTTACAGTTTTCAGTGTACAGGTCTTTCACCTACTTGGTTAAATTTATTCCTAAATGTTTTATTGTTTTTTGGTGCGATCATAATGGGATTGCTTTCTTAATTTGTTTTTCAGATAGTTCATTGTTAAGTGTCTAGAAATACGACTGATTTCTGTATGTTTATTGTGAATCATACAACTTTGCTAACAGTTTTTTAATGCAATCTTTAGAGTTTGTATATAAAAGATCATGTCATCAGCAGAGATAATTTTATGTTTTCCTTTCTGATATGGATGCTTTTTGTTTCTTTATTTTGCCTAATTGCTATGGCTAGGACTTCCAGTGCTATGTTGAATAAAAATGGTGAGAGGGACCATCCCTGACCTTTTCCTGATCTTGGAGTTAAGGGTTTTAACTTTACACCATTGAGTCTGATGATAGCTCAGGGTTTGTCATATCGCCCTTTCTTATGCTAAGGAAATTCCTTCCATACCCAATTTTCTGTGCATTTTTATCATAAAAAGATATATTTTGTCAAATGTTTTTTAGGCACCTTTTGAGATAAGCATATGATTTTTATCTTTCATTCTACTAATATGGTGTATCATATTTTTCTTTTTTTATTTATTTTATTTATTTATTTGGTGTATCATATTTTTCTATTTGTTTATTTGTTGAACAATGATTGCAACCCAGAGATAAGTTCTACTGAATTGTGGTGAATGATTCTTTTAATATGTGTTCAATTTTGTTTGCTAATATTTTGATAATTTTTGAATCTATATTCATCAGGGATATAGTTCTATATACATTTATTTTAATCTGGCTTTTGTATCAGGGTAATGCTGGTCATGTGAAGTGAGTTTGGAGTTTCTCCTCCTCTTCATTTTTTTGAATGACCTTGGAAAGGATTGGCCTTAATTCTTCTTTAAATGATGGTAGAAGTCTCCAGTGAAACCATCTGGTCCTGGGCTTTTCTGTGTAGGTAAATTTGGATTAATGATTAGTTTCTTTATTCAATACCAGTTTGTTTAGATTTTCTAGTTCTTTTTTCCTAAGATTTTATTTATTTACTTGAGAGAGAGAGAGAGAGAGAGAGTGAGTGCACAGAGGGAGGAGGGGCAGAGGGAGAGGGAGAAGCAGAATCCTTACCAAGCAGGGAGTCAGACACAGGGCTTGATCCCAGGACGCCAAAATCATGACTTGACCAGAGGGCAGACACTTAACTGACTGAACCACAGAGGCTCCCCTAGATTTTCTAGTTTTTTATGATTTAGTCTTTGTAGGGCAAACTATTCTTTTTTTTCTATGTTATCTAGTTTGGAATGTAATTGTTAATAGTAGTATCTCTTTTGCATTTCTACAATCTAATATGTCTCTTATTTATGATTTATTTGAACCATTTTTTTCATAGTTAATATAGCTAAAGTTTTGTCAATTTTGTTCATCTTTAGAAATAACTGGGTCTTACTTTCAATGATCTTTTTTGCTTGATTTTCTGGTCTATATTTTACTTATTTCTGCTCTAATTTTTGTTATATTCCTTCCCTACTGCTAACTGAGCTTAATTTGCCCTTTTTCTGCTTCCTTTAGATGTAAGGCCAGATTGTTTGAGATCTTTCTTATCTAAGGTACACATTTATAAGTATAAATTTCCCTCTTAGAACTGCTTTTGTAGCATCTCATAGGTTTTGAAATGTTGTCTTTCTGTTGTCTTTTGATTCAAATTATTTCTTGATTTCCCTTTTGAGTTCTTTTGTGATGTGTTGGCTATTCAGGATCATATTGTTTAACCTCCACATATTTTTAAATTTTTTATAAAAACTGTAACCAAAAAGGAGGGTATTAAATAATGATAAAAGGGTCAATTCATCAAAAGAATATAATAATTGTAAATATAAATACACATAATATTGGAGCCTTTATATATAAAGCAAATATGAAGTTAATAATTATTAATTACACTTAGGTGCTCCGATATTGGGTGAATTTTTGACTTAGTCTATTTTGTCTTATATAAGTATAGATACCCTGATCTCTTTTGGTTTCCATATGTTTGAAATAACATTTTTAAATTTCTTCACTTTCAGCCTGTGAATGTCCTTAAAGCTTAAGTGAGTCTACTGTAGTCAGAATGTAGTTGGCTTTTTTCCCCTAAATTCATTTAGCCACTCTTGTCTTTAAATTGGAGAACTTAAACCATTTATATTTAAAGTAATTACTAATATATAAGGACTTATCAGGATCATTTTCCTGGCAGCTTTATAATTGTTTTGTGTTTCTTTAATTACTCTCTTTTTCTCTTGCTTTGTTGATTTTTGTGTGGTTTGCCTTGATTCTTGTCTCTTTATTATTGTGTTTATATTATATATTTTTGCTCTATGGTTACCATGGGGATTTCTAATGCATCTTATAGTTATACCTATATATTTAAGCTGACAACTACTATTGCATTAGAAAGTTCTATCCATTTACTTATAACCCAATTTTTGTTGATGTTCCAAACTATATCTCTCTTCAGTTATTTTTAACACTTTTGTCTCATGACCTAAATGCTAGATTTCATAGTGATTTCCACATTATTGAATTATTAAGATATTTTAAGTTTGACTATATAGTTAACTTTACCAGTGAATTTTATACTTTCATGTTTATATGTTGCTAAATAGCATTCTTTTTTTCAGCTTGAAGAACTCACTTTAGCATGTCCTGCAAAGCAGATCTTGTGGTAATTTTCTTAGGTTTTGTTAGTTTGGGAATCTTTCTATTTCTTCTTTACTTCTTAATGACAACATTCCTGGGTCAAGTATTCTTGACTAACAGTTTTTTGTTTTTATTTTTCCTTTAAGTACTTTGAATATACCATCCCACTTTCTTCTGGTCTAATGTTTCTGCTCAAAAATGCTGGTAGACTTATGAGAATTCCCTTGTATGTGACAGTTCTTTTTTCTTTTGGTGCTTTCAGATTTTTCTTGTCTTTTAACTTTGAGATTATAAGTTCTCAGTGAAGATCTCTTCAAATAAACCTGGATTTTTAAGTTTCCCATATGTGGGTAGACATCTCTCTCCTTAGATTTGGGAAGTTTTCAGGCATTATTTCTGTAAATGAAGTTTCTTCCCCTTTTCCTCTCTCTTCTCCCTTCTAGAACACTTATAATAGATATATTGTTTCTTTTGATCATATCCTATAATTCACATAGGCTTTCTTCTCTCTTTTTTTATTTTATTTTTTAAAATTCTCCTCTGACTAGATAATATCAAGAGAACTGTCTTCAAGCTCACTATTCTTCTGCCCAGTTAAATGTGATGTTGAAGCTATCTATTGCATTTTTTAAAAATTCATCCATTGTATTCTTCATCTCCAGAATCTCTGTGAGGTTCTTTTATTGTTTTATTCATGTGGTCTATTTGTATTCTCTTTAATTTTGCTGAGCTTCCTGAATATAATTCTTTTGAATTCTTTATCAGATAACTTGAAGATCTCCATTTCTTTGGGTCAGTTACTGGAATATTGTGTGCCTTTGATTGTGTGATGCTTTCTTTTAGAGTATTTTCCAAGTTGTTTTGCATTGATGCCTACACATTTGAGGGCAAAGACACCTCTGTCAGTGAGAACTGGCTTCAGCGAGAAAAGAATTTTACCTGGAGGTGGTTGTAAGTATGCCAGCTGGGCAGGATGCAACATCTTTGGTTCCAAGGAAGGTACAATGGTGCATTCCATGCTGCTCTTTCAACTAAGTTTAACACTGGCCAGACTTCAGGGTTCTTCTCTGGCCACGTGTGTGGGTGTGCAGATCTCTATGGAACCAGTACCCTGGGAGACCAGGGCTTACTGAGACTCCAGATAGCTAGGGTTGGATGAACCAACAATGGCATTGGGCTTAGGATAATGAGGTATAGCACTGGCCTGGCTCAGGAGACAGAGGTTGCATAGCCTGTGAATGGTGGGTCAAGGTCTCAATTCTGGCCCCAAGGAGCCATCACAAGACAGCAGCAGTATAATTCTAGTAGTAGTCTTTTAAAGTCGTATGTTGGAACCTGGGAAGGCTGGATGAGAGCAGTGGCAGTATGACCCTGTGAATGATGGGTCAGAACCATATCCTTGGAACTGAGGGGCAGCTCCAGAAATGAATCATAAAAGCCTCAACTTAGGTCCCAGGAAGTGGGTTCAAGGCAGTTACAGCAAAATCTCAGCATGAAGGAAGCAGAAATGTGGTCTGGGATGCAGGGGTAGTCTCACAGCAATGGTAGCCAGTTTCCAGGAATGATGGGACAGAGCCACAAACAGAAACTCTAGGGCCAGGGCTCAGGCAGTGGTAGCAGCCCTGGCAATGGTGGTTCAAAGCATTGATGTGAATGAAGGTATACGTCAGGGCACTAGCAGTCCAGTCCCAGTAAGAATGATTTAAAACCTCACCTATCAGAATGGGTGGGGCTTGAGGTAGTGGAAGCAACCCTAATACTGGCTATTCAGAGTTGTGACTTAGAAACAGTGTATAGGATTCAGAGTAGTGGCAGTGCCCTTGACAATAATAACTCAGGGCTGTGACCTAAAATACAGAGGAGTAACAGCCTCATAATGGCAGCCAAAGAATGATGTGGGACCATGGGGGCAGGGCTTTGGGCAGTGGAGGTTGCCCTGATGCTGATACAAAGATGTAACATAGGGCCAGGAATGGGAAAAGAGCAGCAGAAGCTCCATCTCAGGTATAATAAGGTACTGTGGTACCTGATCCCTGAGATCAGAAGCCCCTATGGCCCCAGAAGCCAAGTGTCACCATAGAAACAGCTCCAGCCTCTGGGTGTAGAAGCAGGAAGGGGGTTTGTTCTGGGCTGCTCTTTCAGTTGAGATCAATGTCAGTGAAGACTGGGGGGGACCTCCATTGTCATGCATAAAAACATCCACAGTGATGAAGTTTGCTGGTGTTCACTTGTTCTTCTTCTCCTTGTGTGATGAACTACCTCCCAAGAGAGTCCTCCCAGTGCAGAGCTGGTCTGACTAGGGATGAAGTGACACAAGCAAAATGCTTCCTGTGCTGTTCTGTATAGCCATGCTTGATTTTTGAACTCTGCACCATTTTTACTGCTGCTCATTTGTAATCCTGAGTTTTCTCTAAGTTCTTTTCTTCAGGTTGTATTTGTTTACTTCTTGTATGTGTGTTGGCAGTGGAATGGGGGGGGTGGATGGCAAAATGGGAAGAAAAAGTGGTGAAACCTCTTAGCTCTTTTGCTGACATAACCCTTATAATTTTTAAAATCCATTTTTTTGTTGGTTTTATCTGCATCTTTTGTCCAGTTTTGGACTATTATGACTAAAGCTGCTGGGAACTATTTTGGAAATCCTTTTGTGCAAATATGTTTTCATTCCTATTAGCTAAAAATTGAGAGGAAATACTCTGGGTCATAGGTTTGATATATATTTAACTTGAAAAGAAAATGCTAGTTTCCAGAAAAAGTTGTACAGTTTTACATAACCGGTAGTAATGTCTGAGTAACAAAATTGCATTATATTCTCAGCAACATTTTTTAAGTCATTTTTAAAAAAGATTTTATTTATTTATTTGACAGAGATCACAAGTAGGCAGAGAGGCAGGCAGAGCGAGAGGAGGGGAAGCAGGCTCCCTGCTAAGCAGCAAGCCCAATGTGGGGCTTGGTCCCAGGACCCTGGGACCATGACCTGAGCTGAAGGCAGAGGCTTTAACCCACTGAGCCACCCAGGCACCCCTCTCAGCAACATTTTTTTAAAAAAGATTTTACTTATTTATTTGACAGAGAGATCACAAGTAGGCAGAGAGGCAGGCAGAGAGAAAGGGGAAGCAAGTTACCTACTGTAAAGAGAGTCTGATGCAGGGATTGATCCAAGAACCTTGAAATCATGACTTGAGCTGAAGGCAGAGGCTTAACCCACTGAGCCACCCAGGCACCCCTCTCAGAAACATTTGATGTTATCATTTCAGTTATTTGGAAATAGTAATTATTGCTTTAATATGCATTGTCCTGATAACTTAAAATGTTGAACAGTTTTTGTGTGTGTGTTTATTGGCCATTTGTATATATACTTTTGAAAAGGTCAAAGTGTTCATTTTAATTGGCTGAGTTCTTTTGTTACTTACTTGTACTAGTTCTTTATGTATTCTGGTTAAAGTAGTACCAAGGAAGTACAAATCTTCCATTCTATAGCTGGCCTTTTCACTTGTTTTGACAATATATATTTCATGAAACAAAGTTTATATTCTTATTGAGGTACAATTTATCAATATTTTCTTCCATTTTATTTTATTTCATTTCTTTTCAGGGTTCCAAAATTCATTGTTTATGCACCACACCCAGTGCTCCATGCAATACGTGCACTCCATAATACCCACCACCAGGCTAACCCAAACCCTGCTCCTCTCCCCTCCAAAACCCTCAAGTTTGTTTCTCAGAGTCCATAGTCTCTCATGGTTTGTCTCCCCCACTGATTTCCCCCATTTCACTTCTCCTCTCCATCTCCCAATCTCCCAGTTTATCAACATTTTATCTTTTATGATAAGAGATCTTTGCCTATCTAGCACATTAAATATAATCTCAAGCTTTTTTTTTCCAAAAATATTTTAATTTTAGCTTCTACATTGAGGCCTATCATCTATCTCAAACAAATTTTCATGTATTTGGTGAAATAGTTTATATTTTTGTTGTTTTTTTATGTGTGTTTTCAGTTGTTGAAGATATATTAGTTGAACATTTCTGAAGTCCTTATTCTGTTGTATTGATTTGTCTATCCTTTCATTAATACTACACTGTCTTAATTGCTGTGTCTTTATAGTAAATCCTGCAGTCAGGTAGTAAAGGTTCTCCAACATCATTCTTTTGTTTGACTATTTTAAGTTCCTTGCATTTCCATATCAATTTTACAGTTAATCTCTCATTTTCTACCAAAAAAATCTACTGGAATTTTGAAGATAATTCTAATAAGTTTATATAACAATATAATGAAATGTACAACTTGACAGTATTGGGTCTTCTAGCCAGTAGTCTAGTCTATAACTACTACATGTCTTTCCATTTATTTCAGTTTCTTTGCTTTCTCTCAAAATGAACAATTTTTCATATAGATATTTGCATATTTTCATTAATGTATCATTAAATATGTTATTTGTGCTATAATGAATGGCTTTAATTTCATTTTATAAATTTTGTTGACAAAAGATAGAATTACAAATTATTTTTCATATTGATTTTATATATTACAGCCTTGCTAATATTACATATTTATTCAAAGAGGTATTTCTAGATTCTTTGTGATTTTTCTATCTAAGCAATCATGCTATCTGTTCATAAATTCTTACTTCTTCTTTTCTAGTCTTTAAGATTTTAACTTACTTCCCAATGCCATAGTAAAATAAGTTTTGTGTGCCAAACTTGAAAATAGCTTACATAAATTTTGTCCATATTTCATAGTTCAGTGACACCCTGCTTTGTTGAACTCCACCTCCCTGAGGTACAAAAAAACAAATTCCTTTTGGGTGTATTATCTCTGGCTTGTGTTTGTGGAATTGAATCCTGAATGTGATTTTTTCTGACAACTCTTTGGATTTTGGACTAGCTTTATCAGTCTCAACAATTGTGTAAGTCAATTCTTTGTAATAAAATAATATATAATCTCTTCTAAAACTATAAAATACTGATTCTGCTTCTTTTGTTAAACACTGACACAGATTTTGCATATATTTTCTCTCAATTACCCTGAGGTCATGGCCTGAGCCAAAGGCAGGTGCTTAACTGACTGAGCCACCCAGGTGTTCCTCATACTTTTTTATTTCCCCTTTCATACATTGATTGTTCAAGAGAGTGTTGTATAATTTCTAAGAATTGTTGAGTTTTTCAGTTTTTCTCCCATTATTGACTTATAATTTAATATCCTTGTCGTCAAAGAAGATACTGTCGTGATCTTAATCTTTTTGAATTAGTTGGATCTTGTGACCTGATATATGGTCTGTTCTGAAATATGTTCTATGCAAGCTTCGGGAGCCTGGGTATTCTGCTTTTGTTGGATAAAATGTTCTGTATAATGTTGTTCAGATTTCCTGTATCGTTATTGATTTTCTCTCTGGATGATCTATCATTATTAAGTTGGAATATTGTAGTCCCCAACTATTATTGTATTGTGTTTATTTCTCCTTTTATTTCTGTGTTTGCTTTGTATGTTATATTTGTGTGCTTCAATGTTAGGTATATGAATATTGACAATTGTTAAATCTTGATGGATTGGCCATTTTATATTATATAATGACCTTTGTTTTGTCTCTCTTTACCATTTTTACTTTGATGTTTATTTTGACTCATTTAAGTACAGCTATCCCTCTTGTGTTTGGTTACCCTTTGTTTGAAATACGTCCATCCCTTCACTCTCCGTCTGTGTGTCCTTAAAGCTAAAATGAATTTATTATGTCTGCACCCCATCGGATTTAAGAAAAAAAAAAAGTCTGGTCAGATATTCTGTCTTTCAGTTGGATAATTAAATCCATTTAAATTAAGTAATTACTAATAGGTAAAGACTTACTAATGCCATTTTGTGTATTGTCTTTTTTTTTTTTACTTTTTTTTTTTAATTTTATTTTTTATAAACATATATTTATTTTTTCCCCAGGGGTACAGGTCTGTGAATCTCCAGGTTTACACACTTCACAGCACTCACCATAGCACATACCCTACCCAATGTCCATAACCCCACCCCCGCCCCCAACCCCCCTCCCCCCAGCAACCCTCAGTTTGTTTTGTGAGTCTCTTATGGTTTGTCTCCCTCCCAATCCCAATTTGTTTCATTTACTCTTCTCCTACCCCATTAACCCCCCATGTTGCATCTCCTCTCCCTCATATCAGGGAGATCATATGATAGTTGTCTTTCTCTGATTGACTTATTTCGCTAAGCATGATACCCTCTAGTTCCATCCACATTGTCGCAAATGGCAAGATTTCATTTCTTTTGATGGCTACATAGTATTCCATTGTATATATATACCACATCTTTATCCATTCGTCTGTTGATGGACATCTAGGTTCTTTCCATAGTTTTGCTATTGTAGACATTGCTGCTATAAACATTTGGGTGCACGTGCCCCTTCGGATCACTACGTTTGTATCTTTAGGGTAAATACCCAGCAGTGCAATTGCTGGGTCATAGGGTAGTTCTATTTTCAACATTTTGAGGAACCTCCATGCTGTTTTCCAGAGTGGTTGCACCAGCTTGCATTCCCACCAACAGTGTAGGAGGGTTCCCCTTTCTCCGCATCCTCGCCAGCATCTGTCATTTCCGGACTTGTTAATTTTAGCCATTCTGACTGGTGTGAGGTGGTATCTCATTGTGGTTTTGATTTGTATTTCCCTGATGCCGAGTGATATGGAGCACTTTTTCATGAGTCTGTTGGCCATCTGGATGTCTTCTTTGCAGAAATGTCTGTTCATGTCTTCTGCCCATTTCTTGATTGGATTATTTGTTCTTTGGGTGTTGAGTTTGCTAAGTTCTTTATAGATTCTGGACACTAGCCCTTTATCTGATATGTCGTTTGCAAATATCTTCTCCCATTCTGTCAGTTGTCTTTTGGTTTTGTGAACTGTTTCCTTTGCTGTGCAAAAGCTTTTGATCTTGATAAAATCCCAATAGTTCATTTTTGCCCTTGCTTCCCTTGCCTTTGGCGATGTTCCTACGAAGATGTTGCTGCGGCTGAGGTCGAAGAGGTTGCTGCCTGTGTTCTCCTCAAGGATTTTGATGGATTCCTTTCTCACATTGAGGTCCTTCATCCACTTGGAGTCTATTTTCGTGTGTGGTGTAAGGAAATGATCCAATTTCATTTTTCTGCATGTGGCCGTCCAATTTTCCCAACACCATTTATTGAAGAGGCTGTCTTTTTTCCATTGGACATTCTTTCCTGCTTTGTCGAAGATTAGTTGACCATAGAGTTGAGGGTCTATTTCTGGGCTCTCTATTCTGTTCCATTGATCTATGTGTCTGTTTTTGTGCCAGTACCATGCTGTCTTGATGATGACAGCTTTGTAATAGAGCTTGAAGTCTGGAATTGTGATGCCACCGACTTTGGCTTTCTTTTTCAATATTCCTTTGGCTATTCGCAGTCTTTTCTGGCTCCATATAAATTTTAGGATTATTTGTTCCATTTCTTTGAAAAAAATGGATGGTACTTTGATAGGAATTGCATTAAATGTGTAGATTGCTTTAAGTAGCATAGACATTTTCACAATATTTATTCTTCCAATCCAGGAGCATGGAACATTTTCCCATTTCTTTGTGTCTTCCTCAATTTCTTTCATGAGTACATTATAGTTTTCTGTGTATAGATTCTTAGTCTCTTTGGTTAGGTTTATTCCTAGGTATCTTATAGTTTTAGGTGCAATTGTAAATGGGATGGACTCCTTAATTTCTCTTTCTTCTGTCTTGCTGTTGGTGTAGAGAAATGCGACTGATTTCTGTGCATTGATTTTATATCCTGACACTTTACTGAATTCCTGTACAAGTTCTAGCAGTTTTGGAGTGGAGTCTTTTGGGTTTTCCACATATAGTATCATATCATCTGCGAAGAGTGATAGTTTGACTTCTTCTTTGCCGATTTGGATGCCTTTAATTTCTTTTTGTTGTCTGATTGCTGAGGCTAGGACTTCTAGTACTATGTTGAATAGCAGTGGTGATAACGGACATCCCTGCCGTGTTCCTGACCTTAGCGGAAAAGCTTTCAGTTTTTCTCCATTGAGAATGATATTTGCGATGGGTTTTTCATAGATGGCTTTGATAATATTGAGGTATGTGCCCTCTATCCCTACACTTTGAGAGTTTTGATCAGGAAGGGATGCTGTACTTTGTCAAATGCTTTTTCAGCATCTATTGAGAGTATCATATGGTTCCTGTTCTTTCTTTTATTAATGTGTTGTATCACATTGATTGATTTGCGGATGTTGAACCAAGCTTGCAGCCCTGGAATAAATCCCACTTGGTCGTGGTGAATAATCCTTTTAATGTACTGTTGAATCCTATTGGCTAGTATTTTGGTGAGAATTTTCGCATCTTTGTTCATCAAGGATATTTGTCTGTAGTTCTCTTTTTTGATGGGATCCTTTTCTGGTTTGGGGATCAAGGTGATGCTGGCCTCATAAAATGAGTTTGGAAGCTTTCCTTCCATTTCTATTTTTTGGAACAGTCTCAGGAGAAAAGGAATTAGTTCTTCTTTAAATGTTTGGTAGAATTCCCCCGGGAAGCCGTCTGGCCCTGGGCTTTTGTTTGTTTGGAGATTTTTGATGACTGTTTCAATCTCCTTACTGGTTATGGGTCTGTTCAGGCTTTCTATTTCTTCCTGGTTCAGTTGTGGTAGTTTATATGTCTCTAGGAATGCATCCATTTCTTCCAGATTGTCAAATTTGTTGGCATAGAGTTGCGCATAATATGTTCTTATAATTGTCTGTATTTCTTGGGTGTTAGTTGTGATCTCTCCTCTTTCATTCATGATTTTATTGATTTGGGTCCTTTCTCTTTTCTTTTTGATAAGTCTGGCCAGGGGTTTATCAATCTTATTAATTCTTTCAAAGAACCAGCTCCTAGTTTCGTTGATTTGTTCTATTGTTTTTTTGGTTTCTATTTCATTGATTTCTGCTCTGATCTTTATGATTTCTCTTCTCCTGCTGGGTTTAGGGTTTCTTTCTTGTTCTATCTCCAGCTCCTTTAGGTGTAGGGTTAGGTTGTGTACCTGAGACCTTTCTTGTTTCTTGAGAAAGGCTTGTACCGCTATATATTTTCCTCTCAGGACTGCCTTTGTTGTGTCCCACAGATTTTGAACTGTTGTATTTTCATTATCATTTGTTTCCATGAATTTTTTCAATTCTTCTTTAATTTCCTGGTTGACCCATTCATTCTTTAGAAGGATGCTGTTTAGTCGCCATGTATTTGGGTTCTTTCAAAATTTCCTCTTGTGATTGAGTTCTAGCTTCAGAGCATTGTGGTCTGAAAATATGCAGGGAATGATCCCAATCTTTTGATACTGGTTGAGACCTGATTTAGAACCAAGGATGTGATCTATTCTGGAGAATGTTCCATGTGCACTAGAGAAGAATGTGTATTCTGTTGTTTTGGGATGAAATGTTCTGAATATATCTGTGATGTCCATCTGGTCCAGTGTGTCCTTTAAGGCCTTTATTTCCTTGTTGATCTTTTGCTTGGATGATCTGTCCATTTCAGTGAGGGGAGTGTTAAAGTCCCCTACTATTATTGTATGATTGTCGATGTGTTTCTTTGATTTTGTTATTAATTGGTTTATATAGTTGGCTGCTCCCACGTTAGGGGCATAGATATTGACAATTGTTAGATCTTCTTGTTGGACAGATCCTTTGAGTATGATATAGTGTCCTTCTTCATCTCTTATTATAGTCTTTGGTTTAAAATCTAATTGATCTGATATAAGGATTGCCACTCCTGCTTTCTTCTGATGTCCATTAGCATGGTAAATTCTTTTCCACCCCCTCACTTTAAATCTGAAGGTATCTTCGGGTTTAAAATGAGTTTCTTGTAGTCAACATAGAGATGGGTTTTGTTTTTTTATCCATTCTGATACCCTGTGTCTTTTGATTGGGGCATTTAGCCCATTAACATTCAGGGTAACTATTGAGAGATATGAATTTAGTGCCATTGTATTGCCTGTAAGGTGACTGTTATTGTATATTGTTTCTGTTCCTTTCTGATCTACTAGTTTTAGGGTCTCTCTTTGCTTAGAGGACCCCTTTCAATATTTCCTGTAGAGCTGGCTTGGTGTTTGCAAATTCTTTCAGTTTTTGTTTGTCCTGGAAGCTTTTAATCTCTCCTTCTATTTTCAATGATAGCCTAGCTGGATATAGTATTCTTGGCTGCATGTTTTTCTCGTTTAGTGCTCTGAATATATCATGCCAGCTCTTTCTGGCCTGCCAGGTCTCTGTGGATAAGTCTGCTGCCAATCTAATATTTTTACCATTGTATGTTACAGACTTCTTCTCCCGGGCTGCTTTCAGGATTTTCTCTTTGTCACTAAGACTTGTAAATTTGACTATTAGGTGACGGGGTGTGGACCTATTCTTATTGATTTTGAGTGGGGTTCTCTGCACCTCCTGGATTTTGATGCTTGTTCCCTTTGCCATATTGGGGAAATTCTCTCCAATAATTCTCTCCAATATACCTTCTGCTCCCCTCTCTCTTTCTTCTTCTTCTGGAATCCCAATTATTCTAATGTTGTTTCGTCTTATGGTGTCACTTATCTCTCGAATTCTGCCCTCGTGGTCCAGTCGTTGTTTGTCCCTCTTTTGCTCAGCTTCTTTATTCTCTGTCATTTGGTCTTCTCTATCGCTAATTCTTTCTTCTGCCTCATTTATCCTAGCAGTGAGAGCCTCCATTTTTGATTGCACCTCATTAATAGCTTTTTTGATTTCAACTTGATTAGATTTTAGTTCTTTTATTTCTCCAGAAAGGGCTTTTATATCTCCCGAGAGGGTTTCTCTAATATCTTCCATGCCTTTTTCGAGCCCAGCTAGAACCTTGAGAATCGTCATTCTGAACTCTAGATCTGACATATTACCAATGTCTGTATTGATTAGGTCCCTAGCCTTTGGTACTTCCTCTTGTTCTTTTTTTGTGGTGAATTTTTCTGCCTTGTCATTTTGTCCGGATAAGAGTATATGAAGGAGTAACTAAAATACTAAAAGGGTGGCAACAACCCCAGGAAAATATGCTTTAGCCTAATCAGAAGCGATCCCAAATCGGGGGGCATGGGGGGGGAAGGGGATAAAAAGAGGTTCAGAAAGAAAAAAAAAAGAAAAAAGAAAAAAGAAACAAATAAAAAAAGAAAACCAATAATGAAAAAAATATAAAAAGAAAAAAATATATATATATTAGATAAACTAGTTAAAAAACTTTAAAAAAGAAAAGGGTAAAAGTTAAAAAAAATTAGCAGAAGAAGAGAAAAAAAATTGCAAAAGAAACAAAAATTAAATTAACTGCAAGGCTAAAGAATCATGGGGAGAAAGCCATGAGTTCCGTGCTTTGCTTTCTCCTCCTCTGGAATTCCGCAGCTCTCCTTGGTATTGAAACTGCACTCCTCCTAAGTGAACTTCGTCCTGGCTGGGTTTCTTGTTGATCTTCTGGGGGAGGGGCCTGTTTAGTGATTCTCGAGTGTCTTTGCCCCAGGCGGAGTTGCACCGCCCTTACCAGGGCCTGGGCTGAGTAATCCCCTCAGGTTTGCTTTCGGGAGCTTTTGTTCCCTGAGCGCTTTCCGTAGAGTTCCGGACGACGGGAATGAAGATGGCGGCCTCCCAGTCTCTGGCCCGGAGGAGCTGTGAGCTCGGGGCCCCACTCCTCAGTGCGCCCTCAGAGAACAGCGCCCAATTACTCCCGTCTGCCTGGCCTCCGGCCGTGCTCCGAGCTCACCGAGCCTGCGACCGGTTCAAGGTAAGCCCGAGCTGTGAGCTCACTCCTCGGCTCCGTCTCTGTAGCCGGCTTCCCCGTTCTAATACCTGCAAGCTCTGCGACACTCAGACACCCCGATCCTTCTGTGACCCTGCGGGACCTGAGGCCACACTGGCCCCGCGTGGGCTTCACCCCAGTTAAGCCTCTGGAGCGATGTCCCTCAGCGGAACAGCCTTTTAAAAGTCCTGATTTTGTGCTCCATTGCTCTGCCGCTTGCCGGGAGCTGGCCCCTCCCCCCGGGGTCTATCTTCACGTCCCTTTGGATTTACTTCTCCGCCAGTCCTACCTTTCAGAAAGTGGTTGATTTTCTGTTTCTAGAATTGCTGCTGTTCTTCTCTTTGGTCTCCTGTTGGATTTGTAGGTGTTTGCAATCTTTAGATAAGCTATCTAGCTGATCTCCCGCAACCTGAAGTAGTCTCAGCCTGCTACTTCTCCGCTATTTTGACTCCTCTCTTGTGTATTGTCTTTTAACAAACTTAGTAGAACCATTGTTCCTTGCTTCTTATCCTACTGACATATTTTGTGATTCAATGACTTTCCATCCATATTCTTTGAATTCTTCATCATAATCTTTTTGCTCTTCTGAGTAATTTTAAATGTCTTTCTTTCTAGGCTTCTGATTCTTCTGTATGATTGTTATGGTATTGAAGCTCTCTATTAAATTCTTTATTTCAGTCATTGTATTTTAGAGCTCTTAGATTTCTGTTTTTTTAATGGTTTTTATTGTTGGACTTCTCATTTTATTCATGTATTATTAATTCATTTTGTCTATCTGTATGATCTTATATTGGCTAAACTTATTTAAGAAGATTCTAAATTATTTGACAGTTCATAGATCTCTATTTAGAGTCAATTATTGGAGATTAGTTTTATTAGGTGGTGTTATGTTTAACTGATTTTTCATGATTCCTGATTTCTTACATTGGTATCACTGTATTTGATTAAATGGTCTTCTCTTCCAAGCTTTATAAATTTGCTTTGGCAGAGAGAGTTTTTCACCAGTCTGCTCATCTTGGAGCTCTTGACACATCAGCTGGTATTGCCCTTGGACAGGTGGTTCTGTTTTTGGGTGAGGTCATTGCCCAAACAGTGAGTTAGTGGAAGAGTGACATGGGATGAGTACAATTGGATAGACTAATAATTTGGTTCTCTGTTCAAGCATGGCTGTAGCATGGGCTCCACAGTTACCTAGGTTTTCTGGTAAAGCTTTTTAGATAGTTGGTACTGGGCACTATGCCCAATTGTAGAGAGGGCTATGAATTAGTTTTTCTGCAATGATGAGACAGCAGAATGGGCCCAAAAGCCTACAAAAAAAAAAAAAAAAAAAAAAAAGGGCTTTTTTTTTTTTTTTTTTTCTTTAGGACATGTATAGACTATAGGTGGGGAAGGGGCTTGGGACCGGGACACCTGTAGGGGTAATAGTGACAGAAGGGACAGAGCACCCTCATCACCCTCACTCCACTGGAACCTGCCAAGAGGTACCCACTGAGATGGGGAAGGGTGAACCACGCAGCTCTTAGAAGCTCACCACATGCTGAAGGATGGAGAAAAATGGCTGTGGGTTCATGCTCATCTCTTAGGATCTTCTGCAACTTCATCTTGTCTGCCCCTCTTTGGAAAACTTAACAGGGTGCAAATGAGAGAGAGAGAGAGGCCCCCTCTTCCTCCCTTGCAGAAGCTCTGAATACCTGGCTGGACAGGCTCACCAGTTTCATTCTGCAAACAGGGAAGATCATAAGCTAATCTCTCCTTTCAGGTGCCACTATAAACGAAGTATAGGATGGGCTACACAGTTTCCCATGCTCTCTGGTTATGTTGTCTAGTTGGACCAGCTGAAGGCTAACTCAGCAGTGGCAGGGCTACAAATTAGTTTCCCTATTCTACCGGGGCTCCTTTACAGGCTCCAAGGCCACTAAATCTTGTTTGGAGATCAAATTAAGCAGAACTGTGCACCAATTTTCCTGATCTGATGGGTCAATATCTTAGCTTTGCAGATGTGTAGGGCCATGTGTTGGGAACTCTCATTAGGCTTTCTTGTCAGATTGGGCTGGAGTCTGTGTTCAGCTTTTGGCAGGGCTTCAGAACTGGTCCTGGGGAGAGCAAACTAGGCTGTTATTTAGAGGATAATATCAGACAGAATCAAATGCTAACCTCCCTGGAAAATAGGCATTTTCCTGGCTCTGTGGATGCAGTGATTCTCATCAGGATCTTTGCTCAAGTGCCACTGTAATCAGAGCAACAGGGCAAGCTACCGAGATTCCTGGGATCTCTGGTTAGGTTTCCTTGGAGGCAGAGTTGGACATTGTATTCAGCAGCAGGAAGGGACACAGATTTGTGCCTCTTCCAGGAAGTTGGGGACAGGCACACAGAATAGGCCTCAGGGCTGGCAAGACTTTCGGAAAATTAATCAGGCAGAATTGTGCATTACTCTCTGGCCAATTGGAGTTGCTCATTTGGCTCTATGTTGCTTGTTCTCAGGGTCGGCTTTCTGTTTGAAAGAGCCTGTGAGTTACTCTCTGCAGTTTGTGGCTGTGAATTAGCAAAGCTGCCTAGGTTAATTTGCAGAACTAGCTTCCAGGCCAGGAAGGCTCTTTTTTAGGGTGTTTACTCGAGTGGAATCATGCCCTATATTCCCTGGGCAAACAGAGTCACAGGGTTTGCTCTGCAGACAGCACTGCCTGCCAGTCTCTCTGCTCAAGTGGTGTTAAGAAGCTTTCCAGGCCCAGCTTTCTGGTTAGTTGGGACTATGATCCACATTCAGCAATGGTGGAGGTCATGACCTAGTTATCTTCCTTAGCAGAGGGGCAGCCTAAGGTTTCAGGTTTAGTCAGGATCTTTGATTTCTGAAATTAGACCTACATCATGCTGAATTCCTTGGTCAAACTATTGTTTTGGCTCTGCAATTGAGGAAACTTTTGGTTGGGACTTTTTTGAATACCACAGATAGGAACTTGGTCTACCAAGATCTGAGAGCTAGTTGCTATAAATCTCTGCCCCATCTTTGTCATAATCCAATTCCTAGTGATCAAGCCCTGCAGAGTCCCCTATGATCTATGAGGTGAGAGCACATTGGATCTATTGAGAAGGGGCTTAAAATGCTGGGGAAGCTGGATGTCCACACTGGGCTCTTTTACACCACTGAGACCTCTCCATGTGGTGATGTCTTGGTATGCAAGAGGGGCAGTCAGTTTGCAACTACTGTTCTTATTTCTTAATGGTGTCCATCTTGGTCTCTGGGATGGAGGGAGGATCCTTCAGCTTCACCAGTGTTCTAGGATTTTAACAGTGACGTCTTGTCCATGAATACTTCTTGTCTTTATGAGGAGGACTGAAGTTGGGAATGACCTATATTAGCATCTTGGTGATGTCACTCCTCTCTACTGCTTTAATTTTAATATGAGTCATTGAAAAGTATCATGTTCATTTTGAAAAATTAATTTTCCTGAGAGTAGGTATCATATAATTATAAAATTTAGATGTCTTTGATATTTTGAAATAAAGGGAACACTTTAAAGAAGCTTAAAATAATAGTTAAGAACAAATATGTGTTTATTAAAGAGTTCACTGAAATATAGATTATAACTTTTTTTAAAAAAATTCCCTCTTGTAGTTATATTTCAAAGTTTAATTGGATAACCAAATAATTTTTAATTTCCCTGTTGATTAGTTCTTGATCAAATCCATCTTGACCAATCTTTAAGTCCCTTAGATAATTCATTTCATTTATCTAGGCCACGTTTTGCTCATCAGTTGAAAAAAGCAGAAGGATTATACTAGTGATTTAGAACTGGGTTCCCCCAAACCACAAAATTCAAAAGAAATTTAATGTTTCACCAACACCTTATTTGCATTTCAAATGAAATTAAACTACTTCAATTAACACTTTAATAAGTTACTAGACCAATGGGAGACTAACTAACTACATGTTCATATTAACCTCCTGGTTAGACTTCAAAATAAAACACCGTAGTGTACATATTGAAAATCCTATAAATGTGTCCTTGATTTTAGAGGTAGGGGTTTGGAATTTGTTTTCTTTTTAAAAGCCAAACCTGCAAATTTGCTTAGTGCAAATTGTACAAGCCAGTGCAGTGTTGTAAACACACATGCACTACACTTGTGTGACTTCTAGGAAAGTGCATAAGCTATATTTTTGCTTTCATCAAACCAAAATATACAGTTGCAAACAGTATGTAATCAGATGATAGTAGTTATAATGTTAAATAACTATAAAATAGTAGTTGTAATGTTAAAATTGAAACATTCTTATCTAACTTTCAACTGGTGAAAAAGTAAATATCAGCCATTTGATACCTAGGGATTCTGCTATTAAAAAGACAGAGGAAAGCCAGGGAAATGGCAAAGCAGGTGGATCCTAAGTGCACCTTCTTCCAGGGACTCACTGAAGCACAACTGTATGCATTGCACTTAACTCTGAAAATGACTTGAAGACTAGCAGAACAGATTTTCCACAGCTAGTCATGGAGAGAAAGCTATACATACAGATGAAAGTGAAATGGTGGGAAAATTTATTATATGCAAATTAAAGCAAAAACAAGCCAGAGTTGCAATTCCTACAGACAAAGTAGACTTTAAAACAGACTATAGCAAGAATAAAAAGAAGGGCATTACCTTATGACGAAAGGGATCGATCCAATCAGATGATATAATAATTGTAAATCTCTGTGGACTCAACATAGAAGCATTCAAATACATAAAGCAAATATTAACAAACATGAAGGGAGATATTTATAGTAATGCAATACTAGTGGGGAACTTAAACACTCAATTTGCATCAATAGATTGTCAGAAAATCAATAAGAACACAGTAGCTTTGAATGACAGATGAAGTAGATGTTTTCTATATATCTGTTAAGTCTATCTAATAATAGTAAAATAAACACTCTTTTCAAGTGCATGTGGAATGTTCTTCAGGAGCGATCACATGTTAGGCCATACAAAAAGTCTCAGGAAATTTAAGAAAACTAAAATGATATTAGGTGTCTTTTCTGAACATAAAGACCTGAAACTAGAAATCAATTACAAGGAAAAAAATATAAAGAACATAAACACATGGAGGTTAAAACTTGCTACTTTAAAACTTAAAAAAACCGGTGTGTCAACAAAGAAATCTAAGAGGAAATTTAAAATATATACATGGAGGCAAGTGAAAATGCACAGTGGTCAAAAATCATTGGAACACAGCAAAAGCAGTTCTCAGAGGAATGGGCAGAAATAATATTATTAAAATGTTCAGACTACCCAAAGCAATCCACAGATTCAGTGCAATCCCTATCAAACTATCAATAGTATTTTTCACAGAACTAGAGCAAATAACTTTAAAAAAATTGTATAGAACCACAAAAGACCCTGAATTGCCAAAACAATCTTGAAGAATAAAATTGGAGATATCACAATCCCAGATTTCTGGATATACTACAAAGATATGGTAATGAAAATAGTACTGTACTAACACAAAAAGAGACATAAGATCAATGGATCAGAATAGTGAGACCCGAAATAAACTTATGTTTATATAGTCAATTAATCTGTGACAAAGAAACAAGAATATACAATGGGGAAAATACTGCCTATTCAATAAATGATATTGGGAAAACCTGATAGCTACCTGCAAAATAATACAACCAACCACTTTCTTACACCACACACCAAAATAAACTCAAAATGGATTCAAGACCCAAACATGAAACCTGAAATTATTAAACTCCTGAAGGAAAACATAGGCAGTAATCTCTTGGCTATCATCAACCTTAGCAGCATACTTATGGATATGTCTCTTTAGGCAAGAAAAAGGAAAATTGAACTCTTGGAACTATACCAAAATAAAAATACTTTGCATAGCAAAGGAAACCATCAACAATATGGAAAGGTAACCTACTCAATGGGAGAATATTTTTGCAAATGATATATCTGATAAACAGTATCCAAAATCTATAAAGAACTTATACAACAACAAAATAGAAAGAACCTGACTAAAATATGGGCAGAAGACCTGAATAGACATTTGTCCAAACAAGACATACAGATGTCCAACAGACACATGAAAAGATGCTCAGTATCACTAATCATCAGGGAAAGGCAAATCAAAATTACAACGTGATATCACCTATCAGAATGGCTAGTATCAAAAGGGCAAATATAACAAATGTCAGCTGGGATGTGGAGGAAAGGAAACTCTTAATCACTGTTGGTGAGGATGTAAATTGGTGTAGCATCTCTGGAAAGCAGTAAGGAAGTTTCTAAAAAAGTGAAAATACAAATATCCTATAATGCTGTCATTCCACTACTGGGTATATACCCAAGGAAAATGAAAACACCAACTTGGAGGGAAATATCCACCCCTGTGTTTATTAGAGTATTATTTACAGTAGCCAAGTATTGGAAGCAACCTAGATATCCATTTATAGATGAATAGATAAAGTTGTGGTATATATATGCAGTGGAATATTACCTAGCCATTTATATGAATGAGATCATGCCATTTTCAACAACATGAATGGATCTACAGGATGCTAAATGAAACAGATAACACAGAGAAAGACAAATACCATATGATTTCATTTAAATAGGGAATTGAAAAACAACGACAACAACAACAGAACAGATACAGACTCGTAACTACAGAGAACAAACTGGTGGTTGCCAGAGCATAGGGAGTGAGGGATAGGTGAAATAACTGAGAGAGATTAAGAGGTACAAGCTTCCAGTTACACAATAAGTCATGGAGATGAAAAGTATAGCATAAGAAATATAGTCAATAATATTATAATATTTTATGGTGACAGTTACTACATTTATCTTTATAAGCATAAGTCATGTATCGAATTGCCAGCATAAGTCATGTATAACTATGTTATATACCTGAAACTAATAAAATTTTGCATGTCAAATATACTTTAATAATAATAAAATTTGGAAGGAGGAGATAAGTAGTTTTGGCCATATTATGTCCAGAACAGAGTCAAGATTTTAAAAAATAAAGTGGAGTATAATTTTCAAAAAAGAAAAGCAAGCTTACTGTATTTTTTATCAAACTTCCAAATCAATTGAATTGAAATGCATTTTTGAAATATCATAGAGAATTTATAAGGACAAAAACAGATATAAAAAAGATGGGGAGATAAAGCAATGGATAAAGGGGTAGAATATGAAAGGGAGAGAAACTATTTGTATTTGCAACTCTTTATATTAATAAGGACTTTTTCTGCACAATGCAGCTAAAGAAAATTCAAAAGTCAGTTGTTGAGGCTGGCATCACACTACAAATTGTAGCCATACATTATGTTTCGATTTGGAGTATTGCTGACTAAAAAATATGTTCACCTCTCCTAATCTGTGGAATTTTTGTTTAAGAGAGTTATATATGCAAGTGATATTTGCTGAATAGGATTTAAAAACCTGGAAAAACATGTAATATTAACTAACTTTAGAAACTTTTTGAAAGAAAAACTAAACTAAATGAAATTATAAGCTGAAGCACTTAACAGTGTTCTCTTTCCTGTAATCTGGAAACTTTGGGGCGGTCTGTAGACTTTCAACATGGACAGGGATGGAGAGCTGATCTCACACACTTGAGGAGCAAGCTCCATTTTGTCTTGACCAAATGTGTTTTATGGCATTGGAATGGGAAATAAAATTGGCAAGACAAACTCTTATTTCTATGATCTGTGTCTCACCCACTAGTTTAACAGGACCCAACCAATACCTCAGATTCTTATCAATTAGGTTTGTAACTTTTCCTCCTCAACTTGAGCTAGTGAGAATGGAAGGTGGATATTAAAAAAAAAAAAAAATAGAAAGAAAATTTGGACAGAACTACTATTCTCTTCACCCAAACAAATGACCATAATTTCCAACTTTTGAGTGTATCAAAGAAGCTTCACTTTTTTTACTGATTTTTTAAAATGTGATTTTTACTTAAATTATTTATAGTCATAAGTCAAAGTGCTAATAAAAACAAAACATCAACTATTTCCTTACCTCTTTTAATAAAAAAAACTTCAGAAAATATAATTTTCTCTCTTTTTTTTTTTTTTTAAAGATTTATTTATTTGAGAGAGAGAGAGAGAGTGAGCCAGTTGGGAATGGGCAGAAGGAGAGAATCTTCAAGCAGATTCCCCACAGGGTTCCATCTCACTACAGATGAGATCATGACCTGAGCCAAAACCCAAGAGTTGGAGGCTTCACCAACAAAGCCACACAGATGCTCTAGAGAATTGCATTATCCGTTCTATTACCTGTTT
Organism: Lontra canadensis; assembly: GCF_010015895.1. NCBI lineage: Eukaryota > Metazoa > Chordata > Mammalia > Carnivora > Mustelidae > Lontra > Lontra canadensis. The sequence goes on along the minus strand of NW_022631004.1, from coordinate 1,619,164 downwards.
ATCATGGTTTTTACTTCCATTCTCCAAATGCCTGCTGACACTTAGAAGTTTTAGATATTATCTATTGACTTTTTCATGGAAAGGATGGAAGTTTAGCCATCTTGTACCATGACTCCAATTTTGTATGTCCCCAATATAAAAAAATATAGAACTGATGTAATATTAGGTTGACTCAATATTCAGTTTTTGCAGCCTCATGTCTATGTAAATGTCATTTTCATTTGAGCCATAATGTATTTCATAACTAAATTTGCTTTCTACAACTTGTTTTTCTATCTTCAGTTAGAATTGTCTTTAAAAAATTATTTACTTAGTTTGTATGTATTTATTGGTAATTTGTTGTCAAACTCTTAGATCATAAATCTCAAAATAGGAAAGTCAGCTATTTTGGTCTTGGTGCCAAGGGTCTTAAAAATGTGCATTTCCCCAGTCATAGCTATACTTATTGGTCCTTGGTCTGGCATAGGAATTTCCTTTTATCTCTTTATCAGATAGATCTTCTGTTACTTGCTGTCTACATTCTTGGACTATTTTTCCATTTCAATGAAACAGTGTCTTCAGTTTCTTCTTAAAAAAATGTCAAAAGACCTTTTGTCATATCCCAATATTTTTACTACCTGATTATATTTAATTAATGTTTGCCTTAATATGGATTTCTATCTTGAAAATCATTTTTACTCAAAATTACTAAGGCATTGCGCTGTTTTTAATCTTTCTCATGAGCACATAGTGAAGTCCAAGCAGAAGAACTAGTGAGCTCATACTCTCATTGTGTTTGAGGTCGTAGGTGTTCCCAGCTTTCATAATAGCCACCATTCAGCTATTAGCAATTTATTATATTTTTGTTTCTTATTTTTTCTTTCAGTGATTGTGGTGGCCAAGTCTTCCTCCCCCTACCATGCAGGAGCCAGAGTTCACACCCTGTCTCACCTTGAAAATTTCTGTCATTCCCTAGATGTCAGATTACTTGGTTGAACTGAAATATCTGTTCTCTGATGGATTCACAAAAATTATAATTTTCAGAATTACTTGAGACACCTGGATGACTCACTTAAGCATCTGTCTTTGATTCAGGTCCCAAGGTTCTGGAATTGAGTCCCACATCAGCCTTCTTGCTTAGTGGGGAGCCTGCTTGTCTCTCTGCCTGCCAATCCCCCTGTTTATGTGCTCTCTCTCTCTCTCTCTCTGACAAGTAAATAGATAAAATCTTAAAAAAATTTTTTTCTTGTTGCTAAAGCAGGCAACATGCCCTCTCCAGCTTTCTCTAGGCAGAATCCAGAAGTTCATTTTTTAGTTTTTTTGAAAATTATATTTTGACAGAACTAATAAAATGAATTCCCATTAGTAAAATATAACTTTTTGATTCAACTTGCCGACCATCCTGGTGTATGTGTATTCATTTAAAAAATAAAAATGGATGGCATGATTGACACATTATGTGAATACTTAGAATATTAGGTGATGGGATGCCTGGGTGGCTCAGTCAGTTATGCATCTGCCTTCAGCTCAGGTCATGATCTCAGGGTCCTGGGATGTCTGATTCCCTGCTCAGTGGGGAGTCTGCTTCTCCCTCTCCCTCTGGGCTTGTTCACTTGCTTTCTCAAAGAAAGAAGGAAAAAAAGAATGGAAGGAAAGGAAGGGAAAGGAAAGGAGAAAAGGAAGGAAGGAAGGGTGGAAGGAAGGAAAGAAAAGAAAGAAAGAACGAATATTAGGTGATAACTAAATTTTAACCTAAGCATACTGGGATGCCTAGGTGGCTCAGTTGGTTAAATGTCTGCCTTTGGCGCAGGTCATGATCCTAGGGTCCTGGGATTCAGTCCCACACTGGGCTCCTTGCTGAGCAAGGAGCCTGCTTCTGTCTCCTGCTCCCCTTGTTTGTGTGCTCTCTCACTCCTCCCTCTTTCTCTCTCTCTCACACACACAAATAAATAAATAAAATCTTTTAAAAAGCCTGTTAATTTGTATCTAAAGATGTTCAAAAATTAGTATTGTAATCTGTAGTCTGTCAAATTCAGGCTGCAAATTCAGATCTAGTTAGTATCTATTATTCCTTTCTATTTTGGGGTATTTTTCCCAACAAGATTGTCACCCTAGAATATTTCTACAGCTGCACTGGAGGAAGGAGTTTATCCCCATGTATATATTTGTAAGTGATGTATGATTCTTCTTCTGAAGGACATGGCTTAACCTTGAATTAAGGGGACCCTGAAATCAACTCTGATCTCTGAAGGGACTATGATCTGAAAAATGAGTGAGAGCTCTTTAATCTCCATTTTGGTGACTCATGACAGGATTCAAGTCATCTAACTGAAGCATGTAGTTGTGTAAACTAAGATTTTACTACTTGGCTGATGAATTTCATTATAATGATCAATTAACCACTGATTTCTTTAAATCATTCCTATTACCATTTTTCCTGCTACTCATTTGTAGTATAAATTTTATGTAATATGCATATATATGAATATTAATGTATATAAAATACCAATGTGCCTGTGAATAGTGGCTATTTTCAGATAGTACAAAGCATGTTATGAAGCTGGATTAAGAGCCCTTAAGAATTAAAAAAAAAACAGGCATATTATTATTGTGTTAATGCCCTTACTTAGAAATGAGTATCTGTTGCTCTACCAAAACAATGTTTTCTGAAGCACTTTCTTACCTGGGAGATTCTGATATTAGAGAAGAGTTTTAAGGGTGTTTCAGTTCATGTATAGGAGTAATGTAATTGTAAAAAATTATTAGCAAAATTTAACTACAAATAACACTTTCTTTTACTCTTTGTTTACATTCAGATTCCATAGATTCTATTGTCCTTCCTCCTCCAACACCTGAACATAACTTTTTTCTTATATAAAAGTAACTGAAGGAAAAAAAAAAATATACATTATCAGAAAGAGCAGTTAGCCAAAGACCCAATTTAGTAAGTTAATAATAAAAATAGCCTACAATAAAAATGTGAACAAATTTTAGGATGAGATGATGACCAAATTACTGAAAATGTGGAAATAAAATGTTTTTGTAATTATGCAAACCTCGTGAATACATTATAGATAAGGTATTCAAAATAACAAAAACAATAACAAGATATTTCCATGGCAACCTCTAGATCATAATACATTTGGTCCTTTAGAGATTTCAAAAATATCCTTGTAGAAAAATGCAAACTCTTAATGTTGTAAAATCCCAGGAGGCAAAAATTTGTTACAGCAAACTATCACAGTTTAAAATTACATTTAGCTTAATGTTTATAAATATTTACTGTCTATTAAAAATAAAGTTTCTTTAGGAAAATATATACAAACATGTATATTTGGCAGCTCCTTTTTATCTTAGCATGTTTCATGACACTAAATATAAAAAATGACAAATCATGCAACTATAATAAGTAAATAAATATAACTATATTTTCCCAGGAAGAACTGGTAGAAACAGCACCTGTATCAATGCTAATCAATTTCCTTTTTGGGTCTCAGTTTATTTTATCTATGAAATTCAGAATGTTCTAGCAATGTATCTTTAATATATTTTGGCACTCACTTGTTCAGGCAATCTACGCAAATCATTAAATTCTCAAGTTGGTTACATTGCATGAAAAATGAAGGGACAGTTAGGCAAGCATTCTAGTAAACTTTATAAATTCAGTTGTTAAGAACAATTTTTATACTCAAATGACCAATAACACTTTATCTTTATAAAATCCTAAAGTTAAAAAAAAAAAAAAAGCTATTAAATAAATGAACCCAAAGAAACAAATGACTGTGTCTATCAGGTGCTGAAAATATTTTTTTGCAGTCACAGTTTGTTTTTTTCCTCCTCATAATTTGTTGACCATGTTATTCAGTTGCTATGTAACAGCTTTAAATACACATATTGCAGCATTTCTCATTATACAGAAAATATTGAGGTTATAGTAATAGAAAGTTTTAAAAATGGACAATAAATGGAAAAGTAACATTATTTTTAACATTACATAGACCAAGACACAACCCTATGTTGATCACTTACTGATTAAAATATTATTGTATAACCATATGACAAAAATATCAGATCAGCAGAGTGACATGAAAAATATATGGTGGAGTGATACCTGGCTGGCTCATTAGTAGAGCAAATGACTCTTGATCTTGAAGTGGTGAATTTGAACCCCATGTTGAACACAGAGTTTACTAAAAATAAGATAAAATAAAAAATAAAAAAAAAATATGATGGGGAAGGAAGTACCCGGAATCTGCTTCTTCACCTAGAAAATAATTATATGTCACAAATTGGCTGAAGTGACTATTCTGAAACACAGGGCTCTGTATGAATGCTTATAGTTACCAGGGAAAGTTATACTGACTATTGGTGGATTTAAGTCTTCAATATGGTAGTGGATATCCATCCAACATCCCTCATCCCTGTAACAGGCAGTTGTGGTGAGGACAACTTGTCTTTCTCGAATGGCTTTTTGGAGCCACTGTGGGCAATAAGGGCTTTGTCTTCCAAATACTGGGCTTATGAGTTCTGATTGCTGATTGCTGCTTCTTATTACCAAGATGCAGGTACAGAGTCTGGCCATCATTGTGTTACCCTACCAGCTGAAGCAGTCTCCAGGAGATCTGAAGGAGCCACATTTTTGTTTGTTTTGCTTTTTGTTTTGTTTTGACATTCAAAAACAACAAGGTATGTAGGGATATTTTGAAAACCACTGTACATTCCCAAAGAGAGGGTCAGTCTTAGAAAAGATCTGAGAAGACTGTGAGCTTTCACCTCAGTCTGGTTACTAGCTGGAAACAAACAAAAAACCCAAGCAAACAAAAAAACCCCAAAACTTTTCAGGGGCACCTGGGTGGCTCAGTCATTAAGTGCCTGCTTTTGGCCCAGGTCATGATCCCAGGGTCCTTGGATTGAGCCCTGCATAGGGTTCCTACTTGGCAGGAATCCTGTTTCTCCTCCTCCCTCTGCTACTCCCCCTGCTTATGCTCTCACTCTCTCTCAAATAAATAAATAAAATCTTAAAAAAACGCACAAACTTTCCAACACTGAAATAAACAGAAAACCTACTGGGAGGGAAATAATACAAGTTTGAGTTACCACATTATAAGACTGAAATACAATTTTTTTTTTTTTTTAAACACCACCACAAGACATACAAGGAAACAGGAAGGCATGGCTTAGTCAAAAGAACAAAATAAGTTGACAGAGGACATACCTGAGAAAGACATCAGACTTAATGGACAAAATTTCAAACAACTGTCTTTAAATTGCACAAAGAGATAAAGGAAGACATCATAGGAAAAGATATATGAAGGAAATGAGCAAAAATAAAAGTTATAAAAGGCACCAGAAAGAAATTCTGGATCTTAAAAGCACAATAACTAAAATTAAAAATGCACTAGAGGGATTCAAAAACAGATTTAACAAGCAGGAGAAGGAGTCAGCAAACTTAAAGATAGGAAATTTTTAATTATTGAGTAAGAAAATAGAATAAAAATGAAGAAAAATTATATACAAAGGTTCATCATTAAATTTATCAATTTATCATTAGAAATCCTGGAAGCCAAAAGGTTTGATATATTAGCAGTTCTTCACAGACAAAACAAAAACAGAAACTATAAAAGGAGGATTCTATATCCATCAAAATTATCTTTCAAAAATGTGGATTAAGACAGTTGTAGATAAAAGCTAAAAGAGTTCACTGCAATTTTATCTATCTTGAAAGAAATGCTGAGGAGTCTTTCAGGTTAAAATGAAAGAAAACTAAAAACAGTAAATTTAAGTCATAGAATTAAAAATGTACATTAAAGGTAAGGACATGGACAGTTAAAATTAATTTTATTGTAGTTTTGAATATATAACTCCACTTTTTATTTTCTACATCATCTATGGAAATTAAAAACATATATATAAATCTGTTATTATGAATCAAATGTCATAATCTGTGACATCAGTTACAGAAAGGTCCTATTTAAATTAAGTTGATATAAATTCAATTAATTTGTTTTAACATAAAGATGTAATTGTAATCCTCATGCTAACCACTAAGAAAATATCTGTAGTTTATACTGTAGGGATTCATATTGTCTGACAAGATAATATTTACTAAACACATGCCTCCCTGAATGAGACTAGCTGAAAAGCAAAGAAGGAGTGTACAAAAAAATGAGCCACCTTTAAATTTTCTGGACTGAAAACAGCTAGATCCTTATTGCGACTCCATACAGTCATCCAGGAAGCATTAGGAAAAGCATTTATCTTTGGTGGTCACACACTCCATGTACACCCTGCCTACATGTGCATTACAGACATGCACCCCATGTACTCCCTGTCTGCACCCACCTCACAAGCAGAGTTTGCTCTAATCACACCATTCTCACTGCGTCACTGTCCTGATTATTAAGGCTTATTGCTCCTTTCTGTTTTTCTTATTCCCTCATTGTTTTGATAACATTCACAATAAAAATAGAGGCAAAGCTTAGTTTGAGGTCTTTCCCCCCAGAGTACTGGTCCTCAGGCCCTCTCCTTTCTTCTACTTAGGTGTCTAGCTTTGTTGTTGTTGTTTTGACACCTCAGGATTAATTTTCCATCTCAGGATTTGCTGACTAAACCTGACATTATATCCAATAGGAAATAGATGGCAATTAAAATGTTTCACCATAAAACACACAAACAAACAAAAATCTAAAAACAAAAGTAAGCAGTAGTGGAGTAAATGAGGAACAAGAAAGCTATAAGGCATAATGAAAAAAAAAATTTCCTCTTTGTCAGTAGTTTCTTTAAATATAAATGGATTACACTCTCCAACTAAGAGACAGATTGGAAAAATGAGTTATAATAAAAGGAAAAGATCCAACCATATGCTGCCTATGAGAGATTCACTTTACACCCAAAGATACAAAGAAAATTGAAAGAGAAAGTACAGAAGAGATATTCCAAGCAAAGAGCAACCAAAAGAGAATTGGAGTGGCTATCCTAACATTAGACAAAATAAGGTTAAAATCCAAAACAGAAGAGAGAAGATATTACTTAATTTAACAAGATAATATTAGTTATAAACATGACAAATCAAAAAAACAATCTTCAAAATATGTGAAATAAAAATGGAATTCAAGTCTTCAATTCCCTACTTTCAACAATTGATAGATCAACCTGAGGAATCTGGGTGGTTCAGTCATTTAAGCATCCGCTTTTAGCTCAGGTCATGATCCCAGTGTCCTAAGATTGAGCCCCATGTTGGGCTCCTTGCTCAGTGGTAAGCCTCAGCCTGCTCAGCCTGCTCCACCACCATCACCCTCCCCCACTTGCTTATGCACTCTTTCTCACCCTGTCAAATAAATAAACTCTGAAAAGAGAGAGATCAACCAGACCAGACAGATAGATAAAGATAAGATAGATAAAGAAATAGAGGACTTGAATAACATACGAAGGTTTAACAGACACATATGGAACACTCTACCCAGCTGAAGAAGAATACAGGTCCCTTTTAAGTTCACATGGGACATTCTCCACATTAGAACATATATTAGACCATAAACAACTCCCAATACATATATTATTACATATATACATATATACATATTACATATATACATATATTACATATATACAAACTATTATCTCAGAGCACAAAGGGATGAAGTTAGAAAAAGTAACAGAATGAAACTTGGAATTCACACACACACAGCCTCCTAAATCAATGGGTCAAAGAAAAATCAAGAGGAAAATTAGACTGATTACAGATGAATTAAAATAAAAACACATCTTGGGGCACCCAGTCAGTTAAGCCTCCAACTCTTGGTTTCAACTCAGGTCACGATCTCAGGGTCCTGGGATTGAGCACCAGGAAAGGGGCTCTGTGGGGAGTCTGCTTCAAGATTTCTTTCTTTTTCCCTCTGCTCCTCCCCCTCCTCTCTCCCTCCTCAAATAAATAAATCTTTAAAAAAATAAAATATAAATAAATAAAAACACATCTTCAAACTTATGGGATGCAGTGAAAGTAGGGTTTAGAGCAAAAGTTAAAACTATAAATGATTACATTTAAAAATTTAATAACCTAATTTTATACTTGAAGTAACTAACATACTAAAATCAAAGCTAGTAGAAGGAAGAAAACAATAGATGTAATAGAGATAAACAAAATAGACAATAGAAAAATAGAGACAATAGAGACTATTGATGAACACATAATTTGGTTAATTGAAAGATCAACAAAATTAGCTAGCAAGCTTAAGTAATGATATAATAGAGAAGATGCAAATAACTGAAACCAGAAATGAAAATAGAGACATCACCACCAACTTTAGATATAAAAAGTATTATAATAATAATATATATTATATATTATAGTAATATATAATAGTTATATATTATATATAATATACATATATATATATAAACAACAATATGAACTATTGTACACCAAGTTAGATAACCCAGAAGTGGAAAAATTCCTTGAAACAAATTACCTAAAATGACTCAAATGAAATAGAAAATCTCAACAGACCCATAACAAATAAAAAGAATGAATCAGTAATAAGTTTCCAAAAAGGAAATATCCTGGAACAGGTAGTTTTATTTGTGAGTTATACCAAACAGTTAAAGAATTAACATCAGTCCTTCTCAAACACTTAAAAAACAAACAAACAACAACAGTGACAACAACAAACTGAAGAAGGGAAAACACTTAAAAAAAATACATTTTATTCATGTGTTTATTTGAGAGAGAGAGAGAGATAGTGGGAACAGGGGGAGGGGCAAAGGGAGAGGAAGAGAGAAAATATAAAGCAGACTCCCCACTGAGCTCAAAGCCATCTGTGGGGTTCCATCTCACAATCCTGGAATCATGACCTGAGCTGAAATCAAGAATCAGATGCTTAACTGACTGAGCTACCTAGGTGCCCACAAAATTCTAGCCACAGTTATTAGAATAGAAATAAAATATATCCACATTGTAAAGAATAAGTTAAACCATATCTATTTGCAGACTGCAAGATCATGTACATAGAAAATTTTCCCAAATCCACAAGAAAAATACTAAACCTAATAAAGTCAGCAAAGTTACAAGGTACAAGACACTTTCTCTACATCAACAATGAACAATAAAAAATAATACAACAGTCAGGATGTATATACAAACATAGTTTTTGGTTTCCAAGTGCATATGGAAGTTATGTTTATACCGTACTATTAAGTATACAATTACATTATATCTAAAAAACAACATACATACCTTAACTTAAAAATACTTTATTGCTAAAAATTCTAACCATCATCTGTGATTTCAGCAAGTTGAACTTTTTTCTGACTTTGCAGGAAATATATCTAAGACTTGCAGCATTTGTACCCAACAAATTTTGAATAATAGCTTCAAATGACCTAAGATTTGCCCCTACATTTACACTCTGCTTATTACTATGAAGATCCCTGTTCCTAGAAGGCAAGTTTTGAAATGGCTCAGAATAATTTGTCCCTTGAGCACCTATGTGTTCCATGGGAATTTTTTTTTTTCTTTCAAGTTTTTATTTAAATTCTAGTTAGGTAACATATAGTGTAATACTGGTTTCAGAACAAAATTTACTGATTTATCACTTACATTTAGCTCCCAGAGCTCATCACAACAAGTACTCTCCTTAATACCCATCACCCATTTAGCCCATTTCCCACTTCCCCTCCATCAAGCCTCAGTTTTTCCTAATAGTTAAGAGTCTCTTGTGATTTGCTTTCTTCTCTTTTGACAATCTAACACATCTTAAAATATGAGAAAGTAATGGGGTAGGCTGCAACATTATTATACTTATCAGTCTCCATCCAGATTGTTCCACCTAGACTCCTACTTTCTAGATTCTCAAGGTGAGGAACAGGGATCATTCTCTGTATCTGTATATCCCCCCAAACTCCCAGAATTTTTTTCAAGTTTTCTCAAGAATCATCATTACATTTCACTTCATAAGCCACATTTAATGGGCACATATGCTTCAGTATACTTTTTTTTTTTATAATCTTTTTTTATTTATTTTCAGCATAAAAGTACTCATTGTTTTTGTACCACACCCAGTGCTCCATGCAATCCGTGCCCTAATACCCACCACCTGGTTCCCCTAACCTCCCACCCCCCCCACCTCTTCAAACCCTTCAGATTGTTTTTCAGAGTCCATAGTCTCTCATGGTTCACCTCCCCTTCCAATTTCCCCCAACTCCCTTCTCCTAACTCCCCATGTCCTCCATGCTATTTGTTATGCTCCACAAATAAGTGAAGCCATATGATAATTGACTCTCTCTGCTTGACTTATTTCACTCAGCATAACCTCTTCCAGTCCCGTCCATGTTGCTACAAAAGTTGGGTATTCATCCTTTCTGATGGAGGCATAATACTCCATAGTATAATGGACCACATCTTCCTTATCCATTTGTCCGTTGAAGGGCATCTTGGTTCTTTCCACAGTTTGGCAACCGTGGCCATTGCTGCTATAAACATTGGGGTACAGATGACCCTTCTTTTCACTACATCTGTATCTTTGGGGTAAATACCCAGTAGTGCAATTGCAGGGTCATAGGGAAGTTCTGTTTTTAATTTCTTGAGGAATCTCCACACTGTTCTCCAAAGAGCCTGCACCAACTTGCATTCCAACCAACAGTGTAAGAGGGTTCCCCTTTCTCCACATCCCCTCCAATGTACTTTTAAATATCCAGTTGTCAAGAAGGTGATTCAAGTCTCAATCTGGTGGCCACCACTAAACTTAAGGAGCTCTCTTATTTGGCTCAGGGAAAGAACAACTCCATGAATGAGAAAAGAGAAAAGTTATAATACTACTCCCAACCTCTGCCAGGACTCCTTAAAACTCTCACATTTTCAGCTTTCTCTTTATATTGACTATTTTAGAGTGGTGGCTAATCATCACAGCACTGGAATGTTATATTCTGAAAATCCCTGGAGGGAGTATCTGGAATTTTCTGCATGCTTTCTGAAGCATGGGAGTATACTTAACAACTATAATTTTTTTAGGTTTTGGACCAAAGTAAAAAATCAATACCAAATATTTTAAGTGCACATCCTTCAGAATAAATCAAATGATAAGCCCCATTAAATTTAAGAAAATTGAAATCCTGTTAGGCATTTTTTTTTCCAGCCATAATGGTATGACAATAGAAACCAATTAAAAAAAAAAAAGGTGGAAAAATCCCACAAATACATGGAGCAAAACAACATAGTACCAAATAATAATTGGGTTGCCAAACAAAAGAGGAAATGAAAAACAAAAACCCTTGAGATAAATTACAATGAAAACATAATATTCCATAATCTGTGGGATGCAGCAAAAGCATTTCTAAGGGGGACATTCAAAGTGATCCAGCTCAAGAAGCAAGAAGATTCCCAATCTAGCCTAAGAAAGTAGAAAATAAGGTAGAAAAAGAAATGCAAAAGAATTCCGAAATTTACTGGAAGAAAGGAAATAATAAAGTTCAGAGTAGAAATTAATAGAAGAGAATAAAAAAATACAAAATATAAATGAATCTAAGAGATAATTCTTTGAAAAGATAAATAAAATTGATATACCCTTAGATTCATCAAGCAAATTATGGGGGGATCTAAAATAGATAAAATCATTAATGAAAGAGAAGTTACAACTGACAACGCAGAAATACAGATGATTCAAGAGACAACTATGAAAAATTTATGTCAACAAATTGGACAACCTAAAATAAAACACATAAATTACTAGAAACATACAATCTTCCAAGACTGAATAAAGAAGAAAATTAAATTCTTAACAGGCCAATTACTAGTAATAAAATTCAATCAGTAATCAAAAACTTCTGGGCAAACAAAAGCCCAGGACCAGAGGGCTTTACAGGTGAATTGTTTTGAATATTTAAATAAGAATTAACACTCATCCTTCTCAAATTACTCTAAAATGATGAAAAAGAATGCTTCCAAGTTCATTCTAAGAAGCATGAATTACCCTGATACCAAAATCAGAAAAAGACACCAAAGGGACAAAAATATTGAAATCTAGTATCTCTGATGAACATAGATACAGAAAATTATCATCAAAATATCAGCAAATTGAATTCAAAAATATGTTGAAAGGATCATTTGCCACAATTAGGTAGGATCTATTAAAGGAATTCAAGGATGTTTCAATATCCACAAATTAATCAGTGTCATACATCATATTAACAGAGTTAAGGATAAAAATTTTACAATTATCACAATAAATGCAGCAAAAGCACTTGAAAAAATACCCAACATCCACTCATAATAAAGCTCCCAGAAAAGTGGGTAGAAGGTAATAAACCTCAATATAATATATAATATAATATAATAAAGGCCATCTGACAAACCCACAGCTAACATCATCCTCAATGGTGAAAAGCTGAAAACTTTTCTTCTAAGAAAAGGAATAAGACAAGAATGCTCAATTCTACCACTTATTCAGCACAATATTGGAATTCCTAGTCACACCAATCAAATGAGAAAAAGTAAAAGTCATCCAAATTGGTAAGAAAGAAGTAAAAGTGTCACTATTTTGAGATGACATAATATATACAGAAAATCCTAAAGACTCCACCAAAATACTATTAACAATAATGAATTCAGTAAAGTTGCAGGATATAAAATTAATATACTTAACTTTGTTGTGTTGTTGTGTTTCAGTGTACTATCAGAGACAGAAATTAAGAAAAAAACCCCAGTTACAATTGCACCAAAAAGAATAAAATACCTAAGCATAAATTTAGCCAAGGAGATGAAAGACCTATACTCTAAAAACTATAAAACATTGATGAAAAAAATTGAAGATGACACCAATAAATGGAAAGATATACCTTGCTCATGGACTAGAAGAATTAATATTGTTATAATGTACATACTACCCAGAACAATTCATATAAATTCAGTGCAATTTTTACCAAAATACCAATGGCATTTTTCAAAGAACTAGAACAAGTAACCTAAAATCTGTATGGATCTACATATAAGACTGCATAGCTGAAGCAATCTTGAAAAAGAAGAACAAAGCTGGAAATATCACACTCCAATATATTAAACTATACTACAAAGTTATGTTACCAAACAGTTTTGTATTGACACAAAAAAAGACACATGGCCACTGAAACAAAATAGCCCAGAAATAAACCCACACATATTGATTAATCATTATGTAATTCATTATGTCATTATGTTGTCAATTAACCACAAAACAGGCAAGAATATGGAATTAAAAAAAAAGGAATCTCTTCAATAAATGGTGCTTGGAAAACTGGACAAGTTTCTTACACCATATGCAAATGTAAACCCAAATGGGTTACAGACCTAAATATAAGACCTGAAATCATAAAACCCCTAGAAGTAAACATTGGCAGTAAACTCTTAGACATTAGCCTTAGTAATATTTTTAGGGATCTGTCTCCTCAAACAAGGGCAACAAAAACAAATATATAGAATTGAGACTACATTAAACTAAAAAGCTTTTGCCCAATGAGGGAAAAGATCAACAAAATGAAAAGGTAATGTATTGAATGGGACAGAGATTGTCAAGTCTCTCTGATAAGCAAAAACACACACACAAAAAGTCTAATTGAAAACTGGGGAGAACACTTGAATAGATAGTTTTAAAAACATACAGACTGCCATCCGACACATGAAAAGATGCTCAAAATCATTAATCATCAGGCAAATGCAAATCAGAACCTCAATGGGATATCACCTCATATCTGTTAGAATGGTTAATATCAAAAAGACAAAAAATAACAATTGCTAAAAATGTGAAGAAAAAGGAATGCTTGGGTATTGTTTGTAGGTATGTAAATTATTGAAGTCACTATAGAAACAGTATGGAGTTTCCTCAGAAAATTAAAAACAAAAGTACCACATGATCCAGCAACTTCAATTCTGGTTATATATCCAAAGAAACCCAAAAACACTAATCTGAAAAAAAAATTATATGACTTATTATGTTCTTTGTAACCTTATTTATAATAGCCAAGATATGAAAACAACCTAACTTTCCATCAGTAGATGAATTGAAAAGAAAATGTGAACACACACACACTTAGAATATTACTCAGCCATAAAAAAGAATTAAAGCTTGCCATTTGTGACAACATGGATGGACCTAGAAGATATTATGCTAAATGAAATTAGAGAAAGACAAATACCTTATCATTTCACATATATATGGAATCTAAAACAAAACAAAACAAAACAAAGCAGAAACAGACCTCTAGATACATAAACAGACAGATGGGTGGTAGTTGCCAGACAAAAGGGAGGTGAGAGGATGGGCAAAATAGGTAAAGGGGTGAAGAAGCATAAACTTCTAGTTATGAAATAAATAAGTCACAGAGCTATGAAGTAGTCAATGCTATTGTAATAAACATATGGTGACAGTAATGAGACTTACTGTGGTGATTATTTTATAATGTATATAAATGTTGAATCAGTGTGTTGTATAGCTGAAACTAACATAGTGATTTTCAACTTTATTAGAAAAAATCAAAAGGAAAAATTCAACATTGAGTCACATACACATTTATTTTGATGTTATAATTGCATAAAATTAAAACACAGTTTAGGGGTGCCTGGGTGGCTCAGTGGGTTAAAGCCTCTGCCTTTGGCTCAGGTCATGATCCCTGGGTCCTGGGATCAAGCCCCACATTGGGTTCTCTGCTCAGCAGGGAGCCTGCTTCCCAAACCCCCTCTGCCTGCCTCTCTGCTTACTTGTGATCTCTGTCAAATAAATAAATAAAATCTTAAAAAAAAAAACAAAACATAGTTTATAGTGTCTGATATGCAAGGGTATGGCAAAAACAAAACAACATAAACTGGAAATTACCTGAATTTACTAAACTGGAGGATAATTGACTAAATGGTTGAATTGGCACAATGAAATATTTATGCTACTCTTAAAATAATGTAGATCAAGATCTATGAATCTCAAGGAATTTTTACACTGCATTTGAAATAAAAAAGATGTAGAGAGTTATTGGAGGGTGATCCCACTTTTCAGAAAACAAGCAAAGAAAGTCACCTTTATATTCATATATAATTGTATAATCATAGAAAATAGGGTGGAAAGATAAATGCCAAACTTTTATCCTATTTTATGAGTAAGAGTTGCCGTGAAGAGAAAAAAAGAAAAATATTATGTAAAATAGAAATAAAATTGCACAGTATATAAATAGAAAAATATATTTTATATTATTTATAATATAAATATATATGATAAAATAAATATAAATAAAAATATATAAATTTATATTAATTATATATATTATATATTAACAGAAAATATGTTTCTTTTATGAAAACACAATAAGAAAGATTAAATAATATGAAAATATCAGAAAGCAAAAAGAAAAAAATAACATTAATTTGATTTTGCTTTGGGATTGTGACCAAGTTGGAATTTTGTTAATTTTCATATAGCTTCTTCAGTAAAGTAATTGGGAAAAATGCCCGAGGTTTGTTTTGTGTAGATATTTCTTAGGTTTTCTTTCAATTGTAATTTCTCTATTAAATCTTCCTTTCAAATTAAAATACTTAGTTCCCTTTCTATTATAGCAATTATGTTCTGCATAATGAAACAATTAAAACTATTAATCACCTACTGTCTCATGATGTAACTTCTTTTCCTTTATGACCTATATACATTTTAAATTTGTATTGAAGTTTAAATATTTATCATATTATCCAATTAGATTTTTTTAATTCCTTGTGGTTAGAAAATCTCTCTAATAAATCTGGGGTTTCTCTAATCATTCACAACTTTGTGTTGCATGTACAGATGCCCAGAATAAAGGTTGGGGAATTAATTTAAGAGTAAGGGCTTTTGACTTAAGGAGAGCAATCTACTTAATTTTCCACCCCATTCTCTCACTCAACAAATATTTATTTAATTGGCATTTGAGTAAAAAGTGCTTTTGTGGGCTTTTGGATTATTAGGTAGAAAAGTGTCAACTATTACTGCCAATAAATAAAAACACAATATAATAATAGACGCTATTATGATCTGTGAAGCACAAATAAGGCAGGGTAAGAGGGAGAAAAGGGAAAAAGAAAAATAATTTCTATTTTGATGAGGTACTATTTGAGCAGAGATCTAAATTCTGTGAGAAAAGAACCTATATGGATAACTGAGAGATTGCTTTAGACAGAATGAGTAATGCTGACCAGGTTCCAGGAAAGAAAGGAAGCCTCTGTAGTTTTGAGTATTTATGAGCAAGAAGAAATTTGGTAAAGAAAAAAGTCAGGCAGTTAGCAAAGAATCAGATCATGCAGGTGCTTCTATGATTTAGGATTTAATTCTGAAGTGTTAGGAGACCATTAGAATGAAGAAGTGACATAATCACATTTATATTTAGAAATCATTCTTCTGGCTTGTTCAGAACACACTGTGGGTATGTAAGAAGAGAAACTGGGAGAAGAGTTAGGTAGTATTATGGTAAGCCAGGCAAGAGGTAGTGGCAGGATAAACTACCTATAGAGGTAATGAGAAATGATCAGAATTAAAATATTTTTGGAGGGCACCAGGGTGGCTCAGTGGGTTAAAGCCTCTGCCTTCGGCTCAGGTCATGGTCTCAGGTCCTGGGATCAAGCCCCGCATCGGGCTCTCTGCTCAATGGGGAATCTGCTTCCTCCTGTCTCCGTGCCTGCCTCTCTGACTACTTGTAATCTCTGTCTATCAAATAAATAAATAAAATCTTAAAAAAAAAGAAATCTATTATAAAAAATATTTTTGGAAAGGAATTGTTCACAGATTCCATGTGGCATGTGATTAATAGAAAAGGCTCAAAAATTATTTCAGATTTAAGGCTTGTAAAGCTAGGTGATTGATGTACCCTAGAATAAAATGGAGAATATTTGGAGAGAGTAAGTTTGGCATACAGAAATGAACAATTTTGTTTACAACATATTATGTTTCAGATGAAGAGCAGTATACTAAATAATACTAAAGAGCAGTATTAGGTAAGTTAATTACATTAATACATAATTCTAAAATATCCATGGCTTAAGCCAACTAACAGCATTTATTTCTTGCTTATGTAATACTCCAACCTAGCTTGGTGATAGTGAGGGAGTAAGAAAGGTCATTCAGAAATTCAGATTCCTACTCTACCCTTCTCCTTCCAGAAAAATCAGTTATACATACATTAGTTGTTCAAAAATCTGTTTTTAACTAGATCAAGGAAAGCTTTAGTGCTCCAGGTAAGTTTGTTAGGACCTAAGTAGAGTGAGGAGGATGTCTTATCAGAAGTACAACCCAGCAAAGTGTGTCAGAATCTGAATGGATTAAGGAGGGTATCCTCAGGCATGATTTCCTTTGCATGAAGTATGAGAACCAAAGCAGAATGAAAAAAAGCATCAACACAGCAGGTAGAATTAAATGAGATGTCCCAATCCACACACAGGGTATATGTGGTGGGGAGGACAGTGGCAACATGGAGTGGGTTGTTGAAGCATGGGCAGGTTGAGAAAAGAGTTACATGATTTGAGTCTAATGGGAGAGGCAGCATTCTGGTTCAAGGTGTTAGATTCTAATTGGAGTAGGAGGACACATTCTCAAGACAGAGCAGATGGTAGAAGTAGGAAACAGTTACTGTGGCACAACAATATGATCCCTGACTCGTAGTGTTTATGCTATTGTGTGATTCCTTTACTTCGAATGTCACTGTAAACTGTGACTTGCTTCTAACAAGCATAATACAGAAAAGGTGCAAGATGTGTATGATTATTTATATATGATTTATCATAAGAATGTGGTACTCATCTTGCTGATATTTCTATCTTGCTTTCTAACTTTGAGGAAGAAAGCAAAACCCATGTAGTAAGGAACTTCAGGGTAAAAATTAAGGATGGCTTGTAGGCAACATCCAGCAAGAAAATGAGTTTTTCAGTCTGACAAGTATAAGAAAAATAATTTCTCCAACAACACGAATGAACTTGGAAGTAGATCCTTCCTCACTTAAGAATTTAGATGAGAGCACCATTCCAATGTTTAACTAGATTGCACCTTGATTGCAGCCTCACAGAAGACCCAGCTAACCTGTGTCTGGACTTCTGATCCACAGAAAATGGAACACAATAAATATGTAACGTTTAAAGATGTTAAATTTGTAGTAATACTGTTACACAACAAGAGCTACCTATGCAGTTACATACAGGGTAATTAATCAAATAGTTAAATATAGTCAGGAAAATGAAAGCCAGGTCTCTTACTGTCACATGGGAGTTAAAAATATGGAAATATACTAGAAAGCTGGGGGAGTTATACTTACATCAGAAAAAAAAAAAAAAACAGACTTTAAAACAAATACTGTAAAAAGGTATTACATAATGATAAAGGGGTCAAGCCAACATGAAGAGATAACATTTGCAAATCTTTATTCACTCAACAGAGGAGTACATAAATATACTGAGCACACATATTAACATATCTAAAAGGAGACATAGAGAGTGATACAATAATAGTGGGGGACTTTAATACCCCACTTACATTATGGATAGACTTTTAGACAGAAAAATCAATAAGGCAACATTGGCCTTAAGTGACACATCAGACCATCTGGAATCAAGAGAAATATGCAGAACATTCAATTTAAAAGTAAGAGAATACTCATTCTTTTCAAGTATACATAAAACATTCTTCAAATAGGTTATATAGTAGGCCAAAAAACCAGTCTTAATAAATTAAAGAAGTTTGACTCAAAATGGATAAAAGACCTCAACGTGAGGCAGGACTCTATCAAAATCCTAGAGGAGAACATAAGAAGTAACCTCTTCAACATTGGCCACAGCAAATTCTTTCAAGGTATGTCTCCAAAGGCAAAGGAAACAAAAGCAAAAATGAACTTTCCGGACCTCATCAAGATCAAAAGCTTCTGCACAGCAAAGGAAACAGTCAACAAAACAAAGAGGCAACTCATAGAATGGGAGAATATGTTCACAAATGACACTACAAAGGGCTGATATCCCAGATCTATAAAGAACTTCTCAAACTAACACCCCAAAAATGGATAACCACATCAAAAAAATAGAAGATGTGAACAGACACTTCTGCAAAGAAGACATATAAATGGCTAACAGACACATGAAAAAATGTTCATCATCATTAGCCATCAGGGAAATTCAAATCAAAACCACAATGAGATACTTTCTTACACCAGTTAGAATGGCCAAAACTAACAAGACAGTAAAAAACAAGTGTTGGAGATGTGGAGAAAAGGGAACCCTATTACACCATTGGTGGGAATGCAGGTTGGTGAAGACACTTTAGAAAACAGTGTGGCGATTCCTTAAGAAATTAAAAATAGGGCTACCCTCTGACCCTGCAATTGCACTACTGGGTATTTACCCCAAAGATACAGATGTAGTGAAAAGAAGGGCCATCTGTACCCCAATGTTCATAGCAGCAATGGCCATAGTTGCCAAACTGTGGAAAGAGCCAAGGCCCCATTCAACAGAAGAATGGATAAAGAAGATACGGTTCATATATACAATGGAGTATTATGCCTCCATCAGAAAGGATGAATACCCAACTTTTGTATCAATATGGACGGGACTGGAGGAGATTATACTGAGTGAAATAAATCAAGCAGAGAGAGTCAATTATCATATGGGTTCACTTACTTGTGGAACATAAGGAATAACATGAAGGACATTGGGAGATGGAGAGGAGAAGTGAGTTTGGGGAGATGAACCATGAGAGACTGTGGACTCTGAGAAACAAACTGAGGGTTTTGGAGGGGAGTAAGGTGGGGGGTTGGGTGAGCTTGTGGTGGGTGTTAAGGAGGGCACATATTACATGGAGCACTGGGTGTGGCGTTTAATGTGGTGCATAAACAATGAATCTTGGAACACTGAAAAAATGAAATTAAATTTTAAAAAAGGAGGAGAAAAAATAAAGACGTTTGAAATAATATCAAGCAAATTGCCTGACTACAATGTTATAAAACTAGAAATTAATTACATTAAAAAAGCTGAAAAATTTATGAAAGGTGAGGGTACTTCCAAACTAATTTTACAAGGCCAGCAGTACCCTGACACCCAAAACCAGACAAGGATACTAGGGAAATTATAAACCAGTATCTCAAAATTATAAACTAATTATGAACATAAGTCAATAAAATATTAGGAAACCTAATTCAACAATACATTAAAAAGGTTATACACAATGATTAGGTGGGATTAATTTCAGAGATGCAAGCATGTGGGTTCAACACCCTGTAATCAATCAATGGGTTATACTACATTAAAAATGAAGGATAAAAATTATAGGATTATCTCAATAGATGCAGAAAAAGTATTTGGCAATATTTAATATTTATAATAATCTAACAAATCTGGTACAGGTAAATGTACCTCAAAAATATAATGGTCCACAGCTAACATCCCAATACTGAAAAACTGAAAAGTTTTTCTCTAAGATTAAGATCAGGATGCCCATAGTCACCACTTTTATTTTATTTATTGGAAGTCCCAGCCACAATAATTAGACAAGAAAAAGAGAAGTCTTCCAAATCAGAAAGGAAGAAGTAAAACTGTCATTTTTTTGCAGGTGACATATTATAGAGACCTCTAAAGACTCCACCAAAAATCTGTTAGAGTATAAAAACTCATTAAAGTTGTAGGATGCAAACTAATATGTAAAAATTTGTCACATTTCTATATACTAATAATAAATGATCAGAAAGAGAAATTAAGAAAATTTGATAATTACATCAAAAGGAATAAAATATCTAAGAATAAATGTAACCAAGGAAGTGAAAACCCTAAACACTGAAAACTATAAGATACTAACAAAAGAATTTGAAGAATACATGAATAAATGAAAAGATACTGCATGCTCATGAGTTGGAAAAATTAACACTGTTAAGTGTTTGTACTACCAAAAGTACTAGAGATTCAGAGCAATCTCTATCAAAATTCCAATGACATTTTTCACAGAAATAGGACACACAATCCTAAAATTTGTATGGAACTGCAAAAGACCCAAAGTCAAGCAATCTTGAGAAAGAACTGACCTTCCTAATTTCAAATTATATTTCATGGCTATAGAAATCACAAATGCATAGTATTGGCACATAAAGAGACACATAGATCAATGGAAAGAAAGCCCAGTTATAAATTCACCCTATATGGTCATCTAATTTTGACAAATGAGCCAAGAATATACAATGGGGAAAGGACAGCCTTTTCAATAAATATTAATGGAAAAACTGGACAGCCACATGGAACAGCATGAAACTAAACCGTTATCTTTTCTTATACACAAAAATGAATTTGAAATGGATTAAAGTATTGAATAGAGCACCTGAAATCATAGAGATTTTAGAAGAAAACATAGGTAGTAAGCTCTTTGATATCAGTCTTAGAAATGTTTTTTTTAATTTGACACTAAAAGCACAGGCAACAAAAGTTAAAATCAACAAGTGGAACTACATTAAACTTAAAACTTTTGCACAGCAAAAGGAACCATAAAAACTAACAAAATAGAAAGGCAACATATTGAATGGGAGAAAATATTTTTAACCATATATCTGATAAGGATTTAACATCCAAAATATATAAAGAATTTATATAGCTCAACAGCCAAAAAAAAAAAAAAAAAACAAAAAACAAAAAACATTAAAAAATGGGCAGAGGATTTGAATAAACACTTTTTTTAAATGAGACATACAGATGGCCAACAGACACATGAAAGTAATCTTAACATTACCAATCATCAGGTAAGTGCAGAATAAAACCACAGTAGGATATCACCTCACGCCTGTTAGAATGGCTATTATTGGAGTGCCTGGTGGCTCAGTCAATTGAGCCCAACTCTGGTCATCTCAGGGTTGTAAGATCAAGCCCTGCTAAGGCTCCACATTCAGTAGGGAGTCTGCTTGAGGATTCACCCCCCGACCCCTCTCTCCTCTGTCCCTGCTAAAAAATACCCAGCTATTATCAATAACATAAGAAATAACAAGTGTTGTGATAATGTGGAGGAAAAAGAACGCTTTTCCATTGTAAGTGGAAATATAAATTGATGCAACCACTATGGAAAACAATATGGATATTTTTCAAAAAATTAAAAAATAGAACTATATAATCCAGCAATTCTACTTTTGTGTATTTATCAGAATAAAACTAAAACCTAACTCAAAAAGAAATCTGCACCCCTGGGTTCATTGCAGCCTTTTTTTATAGTAGCCAAGATGTAGAAACAATATTAAGTGTCAACTGACAATGAATGGATAGAACAAATGTGGTATATACAGTGGATCTTGAACAGCCAAGTGTATGAAATGAGCAGGTCTAATTATGCATGAAGTTTTTTGATAAATACAGTAGAGTATTATACATGTATATTTTCTTCCTTATGATTTTCTTAATAACATTTTCTTTTCCTAGCTCACTTTGTTCTAAGAATACAGTATATAATACATATACATAAAAATATTTGGTAATATACTGCTTATGTTATCAATAAAGCTTCTATTCTATAGTAGGATATTAATAGTTAACATTTTGTAAATTAAAAGTTATAAATGGATTTTCAGCTCTGCACAGTTGGTGCCTCTATCTTCTCTGTTTTTCAAGGATCTCCTGTATGTTGAATGGAATATTATTACATCCTTATAAAAGAATGAAACCTGACTATGTGCAATAACATGAATAAATCTTAAGGTCATTATACTAAGTGAAATCAATCAGACTGAGAAAGACAATACCATATGATCTCTCTCATATGTGTCACCTATAAAAAAAAACAAACAAAACAAGCTCATAGATATAAGAACAGACTGGTCATTGCCAGTGTTGGGGAGCCAGAATGGGGTGGGAGAAATAGGTGAAGGAGGTCAAGAGTCATAGAGAAACAAAAACAAAATCAAATTAAAAAAAAAAAAATGTTGCACGTCCTTAACTGTTTAGTCCCTTCTCCATTTATTTGTAACTACACAACAAAATTTCCTTTTAGGATCTCCCATTCATTTATATAAGTCATATTGTTCATCCTAATGCTATTATCAAGATAACTGAACTTTGTTTTTCCTAAAAAGAGCTCTGTTTTCAGTTTATTATTATTTTTTGACAGTACAGAGTGAGAAAGAAGGGAAGGTTATAAATGTAGAATGATTTTTTAATTGTTGTCCTGACATAGAAAGGAATTAATGTCATTTTTAATCACATATTTTGGAATTATAGCAATATTTATTTGTACCCTGTATATGTAATTTAGAAATTTATGATATCAGACACATTACTAAGCTCTCAAAACTATCTTCAACCTGAAAAAGTAAACATGTGGGAATTAAATATGATAATATACAGAAAGCATATTGTCTAACATTTGTCATTTTATTAAGACTCCATATAAGTAATTGTAGCCATGATTTCTGCCTAATGGTAAAATAGTATCCTAAAAATATGTATTTTTCTTTTCTGTAAATTTTCCTTTTCCTGAATTGTTTCTTATATGACCTTCCCATGCCATGCTTCCTATTCTGCTTGGGAAAATACAATGAATCATAAGCACACACCTAACACCATTCCACTCCCATTAACAGAAAGAAATCCCAGTTGTCCAAGAGGATAAAACTCCTCATTTGTTACAGCAGAATCACTAATATATGTGGCTTTTATTTGCTTCTTTATGTATTGAAAATTTGCCAAATGTCTGTAATAAATGCTTATTGTTTTTATAATTAGAGAAAATATTGTTTTATAAAATATGATTTTTGCTCACTTTAAATCTTAATTGTTAGTAAAAGAGTAAATTTGTTAGGTTTTATTTTTACCAAAAATGGTTAAAATGTAGGAAAATTGATGTAGTATGTCTTTTGCTCTGTGTTGAATACAACTGTATAAGCCTTCAATTTTATGAGATATTTGCTCTTTTCTTTTTTTTGTCTTTATGATCCACAATGACATATCTTAATAGTTTCAGGATATTTTTGTGTTTGGCAGGAGGACATACAAAGGAAATACTCATCTCAGCAATATAAAATGAGTAGCAAAAACTCAGCCATACAGAGGACATGAACAGACATTTCTGCAAAGAAGACATCCAGATGGCCAACAGACACATGAAAAAGCACTCCACATCACTTGTCATCAGGGAAATACAAATCAAAACCACAATGAGACACCATCTCACACCAGTCAGAATGGCTAAAATTAACAAGTCAGGAAATGACAGATGCTGGTGAGGATGTGGAGAAAGGGGAACCCTCCTACATTGTTGGTGGGAATGCAAGCTGGTGCAACCACTCTGGAAAAAAGCATGGAGTTTCCTCAGAAAGTTGAAAATAGAGCTACTTTATGACCCTGCAATTGCACTACTGGGTATTTACCCTAAAGATACAAACGTAGTGATACGAAGGGACACGTGCACCCTAATGTTTATAGCAGCAATGTCCACAATAGCCAAACTGTGGAAAGAACCTAGATGTCCATCAACAGATGAATGGATAAAGAAGATGTGATATATATATATATATATATATATATATATATATATATAATGGAATATTATGCAGCCATCAATAGAAATGAAATCTTGCCATTTGTGATGACGTGGATGGAACTAGAGGGTATTATGCTTAGTGAAATAAGTCAATTGGAGAAAGACAACTATCATATGATCTCCCTGATATGAGGAAGTGGAGATGCAATGGGCGGGGTGGGTTAAGGGAGTAGGAAAAGAATAAATGAAACAAGATGGGATTGGGAGGGAGACAAACCAAAAGAGACTCTTAATGTCACAAAACAAACTGAGAGTGGCTGGGGGGAGGGGTGTAGTGAGTGAGTGGTGGGGTTATAGACATTGGGGAGGGTATGTGCTATGGTGAGTGCTGTGAAGTGTGCAAACCTGGCAATCACAGACCTGTACCCCTGGGGCTAATAATACATTATATGTTTAAAAAAAATTTTTTTTTTAAATTAAAAAAAAAAAAACTCCACCATAAAATTAATTACTTGTTCAGGGTCTGGAAGGAATCAAGGTATTTGTTCCTAAAAGTAACTAAGGAAATATGCTTCTGCTTTCTCTATTTCTTGATTTTATTAGGAAAATATATATTTTGGAAATTTTTTCTGTATTTACTATAGCTTCTTATTTAATTTTTTCCCTTTTTTTAGCTTCAAGGATTAAAAAGTGTTAAGTGAGTTATTAGCTGAAGTAAAAATAGATGTTTTGAGGAAACGAGAGTTTTAATGTTGAGGGTATCTAAGAGGGTTCAAAATTAAATTTACACCCATATTACCAAAATATGTCTCATTTATTGCTTATATAGTTGATTATAAATATATTCTATTCTAATGTTTCTGAGAGGCCCAAAATTTAATAATATGGAATTGCAGTTGCTATGAAGCAAAAAGTTAATCTATCTCTGAAGTTATTGACTCTAACTTCACATTAAAATTCTCTAGGAAGCTTTAACTAATAGTAATGCTCAGTTTCCCATTTGAATCCAGTCAACAGTAATTTTTAAGCTTCTCAATGTGCAGCCAGAATGAAGATCCACTGAATAGTAATCTATTTTTTAACAAAGTAAATTTAAAAATCAGAATTGTGTATAATCCATAATCTAAGAAATAAAAATAAGGAAAATTTCCCCCCAAAAGAAAATCCAAAATCCCAATAATCTGAATCCCAATATACAGATTTATACTAATTTTTATCTTATTTTAAATAAATGCTTTTAACCTTATAATTAGATTTCCTTCTCTAAATATGCAGGTAAAAATAACACTTAAGGAGTAACTAATTAAAAAGATTTGTGGTAATATTTTCAAAAAGCACAAAAAGAACTCAAATTAATCTTGAGTGTATTTGTAAAAAGGAAAATCTGACTTCAGTATTTTCCAAAACTTTCCATTTGGCACTGACTTTTTGGTTGACCTTATCCTCCTTTACTTACTCTATGAGAATTTTGCCCAGAATGGGGCCTTTCCAAAGTAGGAAAGCAAAATGCCTCTTAGAAAACCCTTACTGTCAGGCATTGGAATGTGGGAGACATCAGGATATAACAAGCAACAGTAAAGAGATGTAAGAGACTCATCAGTAAAAACATTCTTGGTAACCAGTTCCAGAGTAGGAAAACCTAAACTGCAATTGATAAATTGCTAAAGACTCCAAACAGACAAATCCAAGAGTTAAACAAAAAGTACAAAGGCACCCAGTCATAAGGTGGCCCAACAATTTTGTGACTTTTACTTCCAGGAGCTCTACCTAGTCCTTAAATAAACACCTAGGAATAATCTCCTTGCACTTTTGACAAGAGAAAGGAAAATGAACAATCTTGAAATATGCCAAAGCATTCTATTATTCTTAACAAGGCCTGCTGACAGGAGAAACTATTTAACCAGAGTGTAACCTGCTATGGTTTATTCAGAGTCGAAGCTAGCTTGGGGAAGGGAAATACTGATCTCCAGTTGGCTGTAGGTATTCTCTCCCACCTGAGGAGGGGAAAAATGAGAAGCACTGGTAAAGTTCACAGTCTAGAGCACAGGGTTAACCAAAAGACTGAGATTTAATCATAGGAAAATTAGGTTTATAGACACTTCCCCTACCCCATACCTCACAACATTTTTAAGGCTTGTTAACCCAATGCATTATGTACACCTTTTAACAAAAATTACAATGCATATTAAAATGCAAAAAGCACAATTTGAAGGGATAGAACAAACATCAGAACAAAAGTCTGATAGGAAGGCAACATGACTATATCAGACCAGAAGTTTAAAATAATGATTAATATGCTAAAACTTTAATGGAAAAAGCAAATGTCAAGTAAGAACAGATGGATGACATAAGCAGAGAGAAACATTTGAAGAAATAATTTTCTAAAATGGTAGACATCAAAAGATTATAAAAGAAATTAAGAATGCCTTTGATGGGCTCATTTGAAAAGTGGATATCGATGGAAGATAAAAAAATCTCTGAACTTGAGGTTATGACAAGAGAAACCTCCAAAACTTAAAAAAAAAGCAGAAGAGACTGAAGGGGAAAAAGAAACAGAATATCCAAGAATGTGGAGCAACTACAAAAGAGGTATCCTGTGCATGATGGGGATACCAAAAAGATAAGGAAGAAAACATAAGCAATATTTGAAACATTGAAGACAGAATTTCATGAAATTAATGTCAGACACCAAATTACAG
Source organism: Lontra canadensis (assembly GCF_010015895.1). Lineage (NCBI taxonomy): Eukaryota > Metazoa > Chordata > Mammalia > Carnivora > Mustelidae > Lontra > Lontra canadensis. Next base: position 1,592,034 of record NW_022631004.1, on the reverse strand, counting down.
ATCAGGAACATCTGAAAACACAAACTAGAATGAATGTCAAAAATTCTACCCCTAGGAGTACCATATTCAACCTCAGAAAATCAAAGATAAATAAAAAAATATTGAAAGTTGTCCAGAGGAGGAGGAAAAACTATCTATATAGGAGCAAAGATAAAAATTAAATCTATGTTCTTCTTAGAAACCATGCAAACTAGAAGAGAATGAAGTGAAAGTTTGTGTTAAAAGAAAAACCCCACCAGTCTAGAATTCTGTACCCTGTGAAATTAGTTTTTAAAACTGAAAGAAAAATAAACATTCTCATATACAAATATCAAAGGAAATATTGTCTTGCAAGAAATGTTGAAAGAAAATCTTTAGAAAAAATAGAAATAATATAGTCAGAAACTCAGATTTACATAAAGAATAACATTAAAGAAGAAAAGAAATATAGATAATATAAAACATTTATTTTATTTTTAACCACTCTAAAGGAAAATTATTCACCACTTACATCAATGGACACATCATATGAACAGTAAATCAACAAGGACTATATAGATTTAACAGACATATTCAGAACATTCTATTCTAAAATAGCAGATTACATATTCTTTTCAAATATACATGGGTCATTCTCCAGAACAGATCATGTATTAGACCACAAAACAAGTATCAACAAACAAACAAAACTGAAGTCATGCCATGAACATTTTCTCACCACAATGCTATAGAAACCAACCACAAGAAAAAATAGAAGATCGCAAATACATGAAGATTAATAACATGCTATTAAACATTGAATGGGTCAACCACGAAATCAAAGAAATTAAAAAATATATGAAGACAAATGAAAATGAAAACACAACAGTCCAAAACATTTGGAGTTCTGCAAATGTGGTTCTAAGAAGGAAGTTTATGGCAAAACATGCCTACCTCCAAAAGCAAGAAAATTTTCAAATAAACAACTCAACCTTACACATAAAGGAGCCAGAAAAAAGAAGAACAAAACCAAACCCAGCAAAAGGATATAAATAATAAAGATTAGAGCAGAGATAAATGATATAGAAACTAAAACACAGAAACAAACAGAAAACTGGTAGAACAAATTAATGAAGATAGGATCTATTTCTTTGAAAAGATCAACAAAACTGATAAATCTCTGGCAAGACTCACTAAAGAGAAAAGAGGAAGGACTCAAAATACTGAGAGAGAATAAATAACCAATATCACAGAAATACTGACCCTGTAACAGAATATTATAAAAATGTATATGCCATAAACTTGAGCAACTTAAAAGAAATGGTAAATTCCTAGAAAAGCATAACCTACCAAAGCTAAGTCAGGGAGAAATATAAAGTCTGAATAGCCCAATTTCCAGCAATGAAATTAACATTAAAAAAACAACAACAAAAAAACATAAAACAACTCCCAACAACAACAACAAAATAAGTCCAAGACCAAATGACTTCACAGGTGAATTCTACCAAACATTTAAAGAAGACTTAATACTCATAGTTCTCGAACTATTCTAAAAAATATAAGAGAGGAGTGCCTGGACAGCTTCGTCTGTTAAGCACCTGGCTTTGGTTCAGGTCATGATCCCAGAGTCCTGGGATTGAGTCCTGCATTGGGCTCCCTGCTCAGTGGGAAGCATGCTTTTCCCTCTCCCTCTGCTCCTCTCCCTGCCATTCTCTCTCTCGCTCACTCACTCTCTCTCAAATAAATTAATAAAACCTTAAAAAGATAAAAAAAAAATACAAGAGGAAGGAAAACTTCCAAATTCATTCTATGAGGCCAGTATCACCCTGACACCAAAAGCAGATAAATATACCACCAAGAGACAGAGAGAGAGGAAAAGAGAGAGAGAGAGAACTATAGGTCAATATCTCTAAAACATAGAGGAAAAAATCCTCAACAAAATATTAGCAAACTAAGTCTAACAATATATTTATAAAATCATGCACCATGGTCAAGTGGGATTTATTCCTGGGATGCAAGGGTCATTCAATGTTTGCAAAACAACATGATACATCACATCAATAGGAAGAGGAGGAAAAATATTAGCACTTCAATTGATGTGGAAAAAGTATTTGACAAAGTACAACATCCATTCATAACAAAAACCCTTGGCAAATTAGGTCTAGAGGAAAATATCTCAACAAAATAAAGACCTAATATGAAAAAACTATAGCCAACATCCTACTCAGTTTTTCCCCTAAGGTCAGGAAAAACACAAGGATGCCCATTGTCACCCTTTTATTCAACATAATACTGGAAGTCCTAGTCACAGCAAACAGACAATAAAAAGAAATAAAAGACATATAAATTGGTAAGGAAGAAGTAAAACCCTCACTATATGCAGATGACATGATACTATATATTCAAAACCCTAAGGACTCCACCAAAACACTACTAGAACTGATAAATTGCATAAAGCTGCAGAATACAAAATCAGTGTACAAAAATCTGTTGCATTTTTATATACTAATAATAAAGAAGCAGAAAGAAATCAAGGTATTGACCCCATTTACAACTGCACCAGAAACAATAAAATATCTAGGAATAATCAACCAAAGAGGTGAAAGACCTGGGGGTGCCAGGGTGGCTCAGTGGATTAAGCGTTGAACTCTTTATTTTGTCTTAGGTCATGATCTCAGGTTTGTGAGATCAAGCCCGGCACTGGGCTCCGTGCTCAGCATACAGTCTTCTTGCCCCTCTCCTTCCAATTCTGCCCCTCCCTCCATGTGCTCTCTCTCAAATAAATAAATAAAAGATAAGATATAAATAGATAATATATATAGATAGATAGATTATATAACAATAATACAGATAATATATAATATTATATGTAGATATATAGATAATATACAAACATATATAAATAATATAAAGATTTTTTTAAATTAAAAAAGGTGAGAGACCTGAACTCCAAAAACCATAAGATATTGATGAAAGAAATCCACAATGATACAAAGAAATGAAGAGACATTCCATGCTTACATGTTGGAAGAACAAATATTGTTAAATGTCTATACTACACAAAGCAATCTACACATTTAATACAATTTCTTATCAAAACACAAACAGTATTTTTCAAAGAACTGGAACAAACAGTCCTAAAATTTGTATGGAACTACAAAGATCTCAAATACCCAAAGCAATCTTGAAAAAGAAAAAGAAAAAAAATCCAGATTTCAAGTTATATTGCAAAGCATTAGTATGAGAATAGTATGGCACTGTCAAAATGGACACATAGATAAATGGAATAGAATAGAAACCCAAAGATAAACCTAAAATTATGTGGTCAATTAATCTTTGACAAAGGAGGAAAGAATGTACAATGGGAAGAAGATAGTCCTTCCACAAATGGTGCTAGGAAAACTGGAGAGCCACTTACAGAAAAATGAAACTGGACCACTTTCTTACATCATACTCAAACTCAAAATGGATTAAAGATCAAAATGTGAAACATGAAACCATAAAAGTTCTTGAAGAAAGCAGTGATAGTATTCTCTCTGATATTGCCGTAATAATATTTTTCTAGATACATCTCCTGAGGCAAGGAAAATAAAAGTTAAACTAATAGGACTACGTCAAAGTAAAAAACTTCTATACAGAAAAATATATAAAGAACTATTACAAACGAATACCCCCCAAAACGCCAAATAATCTGATTAAAAATGGGCAGAAGACATGAATAGACATTTTTTCTAAAGAAGATATACAGATGGCTAACAATAATGTGAAAAGACTCTCAACATCACTGATCACCATGGAAATGCATATCAAAACTACAATGAGATATCACCTCATACCCATCAGGATAGCTAAAATCAAAAACATAAGACACAACAAATGTTGATGAGAATGTGGAGCAAAAGGAACATTTTAGCACTATTGGTGGGAATGTAAACTGGTGCAGGTGCATTGGAAAACTATATTGAGATCCCTCAAAACCTCTTAAAAATAGAACTACCTACCCTATGATCAAGAAATTGCATTACTGGGTATTTATCCAAAAATACAAAACCACTAATTCAAAGGGATACCCGCACCCCTATTTTTATTGCAGCATAGCCAAACTATGGAAGTGGTCCAAGTTAATCAATAGATGAATGGATAATGAGGTAGTATATATATAATGAAATATTAATCAGCCATAAGTAAAGATGAAATCTTTTCATTTGTAGCAATTTGGATAGACCTGGAGAGTATAATTCTAGGCAAAGTAAGTCCATCAGAGAAAGACAAATACCATATGATCTCACCCATATGTGGACTTTAAGAAATAAAGGACCAAAAAAAGGGAGAGAAAGAGAGACAGAGAGAGACAGAGAGAGAGACAAACCAAGAAACAGACTCTATTGTAGAAAAAAAACTAATAGTTACCAGAGGAGAGGTCAGTGAGAGGATGGGGGGAAATAAGATATGGAAATTAAAGAATACACTTAACATCATAAAAATAAAATGGAAAAAAAAAACTATAATGCTAGAACAAAAAATATTTAATTGTTCAAAACAGTAATAGCAACAATAGCAACAATTACATATATGCTTATGTATTTATATATGGTTATATAAGATATCTGCTTAGGTATAAATGAAATGAATAATAGCAATGATATAAAAATTAGGAGATAAGTATTTTGTTATTACAAAGTATTTCTACTACTTGTGAAATGGTGTAATATTACTTGAAAATGCAGTTAGGTCAGTTGCAAATGCCTATTGCAAACTATAGGGCAACAACCATACACACACACACACACACACACACACACAGAGAAATAAGAAATATAATTGATATACTGTGAAAGAAAAAATTCTCTAAAATGCTCAATTAAAACCACGAAAGACAGAAAAAAATTGGAAGAAAGTAGGAGCAAAGAATAAGGGAACAAATAGAAAAGAGTAAAATATATGGTAGATATCAATCCAAGTACATCAATAATTACTGTAAGCTTCATGGTCTAAATACATCAAATTAAAAGAGATCATGGCAGATTAAGAAAAAATCCAGCTATACACTCTTTAAAAGTAACTCACTTTAAGACACATATAGGTTAAAAGTATAGATAGAAAGACATTGTATTCTAACACTAATCAATCAAAAGTAATAGCGGGGAGAAGAAGAAGGAAAGGAAAATGAAGGGGGGAATCAGATGGGGAGAAGAACCATGGGAGACTATGGACACCGGGAAACAAACTGAAGGCTTTAGAGGGGATGGGAGTGAGGAGGTGGATTGGCTCAGTGATGGCTATTAAGGAGGTCATGTATTGCATGGAGCACTGAGTGCTATATGTAAGCAATGGGTCTTGTAACACTGCATCGAAAAGTAATGTTGTACTGTATGGTGACTAACATAACATAATTAAAAAAAATAAGAGTAGGTATATTAATTTTAAACAGAAGATTTCAGAGCAAGAAAAATTATCAGAGATAAAGGAATATTACATAGTGATAAAGGGGTCAATACTTCAAGAAGACATAGAAATCCTTACTGTTTTGTGCCTAACAACAGAGCATCAAAATATGTGAGGCAAAAATTGTTAGAACTGCAAGGAGAAATTGATATATCTACTCATAGTTGGAGAGTTTATACATCTCTGTCAGAAATGTACAGATTCAGCAGGTAGAAAACCAGTAAGAACGTACCTTAACTCAAGAGCACCATAAATCAAATATATATAACTGACATCTATAGACTGCTACATCCAAAACACCAAATTACCAATTCCTAATGAAAGAATTACAAGTTCACATAGAACATTCGTCAAGATAGACAACATTCTGAGCCATGAAACACATCTTAACAAATTTAAAATAATATAAATTACACAGAATATGCTCTGAGATCACAATGAAATTTAAATGAGAAATTTATAACAGAAAGAGCTGGAAAATTCCAAAATACTTGGAGAATAAAAACACATTTCTAAATAACAAATAGGTCAAAGAAGAAATCTCAAGAGAAAATTTAAAAAATATATATGTCTGTATATGTACAGACATATATATATTTTGGTTAGAATGAATTTTTAAATAAAAATAAATAAGAGCTAATCAAAATATGTGGGGTGCAACAAAAGAAAGCTTAGAGGGAAATTTATTGCATTGAATGAAAATATTAGAAAATTAAATCTAAAATCAATAATCAGAGTTTGCACCTTAGGAAACATGAAAAAGAAAAGCAAATTTAGTCCAAAGTAAACAGAAGAAAAGAAATAATATAAATTGGAGCAGAAATCAATAAAGTTGAAAAAATTACCTCAACCAAAAACCAAAAAAAAATCAAAGCAAATGTTGATTTAAAAGATCAATTACCCTGATCCCCAAAGGAAGCAAAGACCCCATAAAAAAGGAGAATTTCAGACCAATATCCCTGATGAATATGGATGTCAAGATTCTCAACAAGATCCTACCTAATAGCATCCAACAGTACATTAAAAAGATTATCCATCATGACTAGTTGGGATATATTCATGGGATGCAAGGATGATTCAACATTTGCAAATCAACCAGAGTGATAGAACAATCAATAGGAGAAGAGAGAAGAACCACATAGTCCTCTCAACTGATGCAGAAAAAGCATTTGACAAAATACAGCATCTGTTTCTGATTAAAACTCTTCAAAATATAGGGTTAGAAGGAACAATCCTCAACTTCATAGAATCTGTGAAAAACCCACAGCAAATATCACTCTTAATGGGGAAAAGCTGACAGCCTTCCCTTTGAGATAAAAAACACAAGGATGCCCACTCTCACCACTGTTGTTCAACATAGTACTAAAAGTCCTAACAACAGCAATCAGACAACAAAAAGAAATAAAAAGTATTCAAACTGGCAAAGAAGAAGTCAAACCCTCTCTCTTCACAGATGACATGATACTTTATATGGAAAACCCAAAAGACTCCACCCCCAAACTACTAGAACTCATACAGCAATTCAGTAATGTGGTAGGATACAAAATCAATGTACAGAAATCAGTTGCTTTCTTATACACTAATAATGAAAAGATAGAAAGGGAAATGAGAGAATCAATTCCATTTACTATAGCACCAAGACCCATAAGATACCTGAATAAACCTAACCAAACAGTAAAGGGTCTGTACTCAAGGAACTACAGAACACTTATGAAAGAAATTAAAGAAAACACAAAAAGATGGAAGATCATTCCATGCTCATGGATCAGAAGAGTAAACATTGTTAAAATGTCTATACTGCTGGGGCGCCTGGGTGGCTCAGTGGGTTAAAGCCTCTGCCTTTGGCTCGGGTCGTGATCTCAGGGTCCTAGGATCAAGCTTCCCTCTCTCTCTCTGCCTGCCTCTCTGCCTACTTATGATCTGTCTGTCAAATAAATAAATAAAATATTTAAAAAAATGTCTATACTGCTAGAGCAATCTATACTTTCAGTGCCATCCTGATAAAAATTCCATTGGCATTTTTCAAAGAGCTGGAACAAACAATCCTAAAATTGTTATGGAACCAGAATAGACCCCAAATTGCTAAGAAAATGTTGAAAAAGAAAAAACTGGGAGCATCATGTTGCCTGATTTCAAGCTTTACTACAAAGCTGTGATCACCAAGACAGCATGGTACTGGCACAAAAACAGACACATAGACCTGTGGAACAGAGTAGAGAGCCCAGATACGGACCCTCAACTCTATGGTCAAATAATCTTTGACAAAGCAGGAAAAAATATGCAGTGAAAAAGAGGGTCTCTTCAATAAATGGTGCTGGGAAAATTGGACAGCTATGTGTAGAAGAATGAAACTTGAACATTCTCTTACACCATACATGAAGATAAACTTGAAATAGATAAAAGACCTCAGCATGAGGCAGGAATCTATCAAAATTCTAGAGGAGAACATAGGCAATAACCTCTTCAACATCGGCCACAGCAACTTCTTTAAAGACATGTCTCCAAAGGCAAAGGAAACAAAAGGAAAAATGAACTTTTGGGATTTCATCAAGATCAAAAGCTTCTGCACAGTAAAGGAAACAGTTAACAAAACAAAGAGGCAACACACAGAATGGGAGAACATATTCGCAAATGACACTATAAACAAAGGGCTGATATCCAAGATCTATAAAGAACCCCTTAAACTCAACACACACAAAACAGATAATCACATCAAAAAATGGGCAGAAGACATGGACATTTCTCCAAAGAGGACATACAAATGGCTAACAGACACATGAAAAAATGTTCATCATCATTAGCCATCAGGGAAATTCAAATCAAAACCACATTGAGATACCACCTTACACCAGCTGTAATGGCCAAAACTAACAAGACAGTAAACAACAAGTGTTAGTGAGGATGTGGAGAAAGGGGAACCCTATTACACCATTGGTGGGAATGCAGGTTGGTGAAGACACTTTGGAAAACAGTGTGGAGATTCCTTAAGAAATTGAAAATAGAGCTACCCTCTGACCCTGCAATTGCACTACTGGGTATTTACCCCAAGATACAGATGTAGTGAAAAGAAGGGCCATCTGTACCCCAATGTTCATAGCAGCAATGGCCACAGTCGCCAAACTGTGGAAAGAGCCAAGATGCCCTTCAACAGAAGAATGGATAAAGAAGATAATGTCCATATATACAATGGAGTATTATGCCTCCATCAGAAAGGATGAATACCCAACTTTTGTATCAACATGGACAGGACTGGAGGAGATTATGCTGAGTGAAATAAATCAAGCAGAGAAAGTCAATTATCATATGGGTTCACTTACTTGAACTGCATAAGGAATAACACGGAGGACATTGGGAGTGGGAGAGAAGTGCGTTTGGGAAAATCAAAGGGGCAGATGAACCATGAGAGACTGTGGACTGAGAAAAAAACTGAGGGTTTTGGAGGGCAGTAAGGTGGGCGGTTGGGTGAGCTGGTGGTAAGTATTAAGGAGGGCACATATTACATGGAGCATTAGGTGTAGTGCATAAACATTGATTCTTGGGATACTGAAAAAAATAAAATTAAAATTTTTTAATGATTTTATTTATTTATTTGACAGTCAGAGATCACAAGTAAGCGGAGAGGCAGACAGAGAGAGAGGAGGAAGCAGGCTCCCCGCGGAGCAGAGAGCCCGATGCAGGGCTCAATCCCAGAACCCTGGGATCATGACCTGACCCGAAGGCAGAGGCTTTAACCCACTGAGCCACCCAGGTGCCCCTAAAAGTAAATTTTTAAAAATGACACATATTTCTCACAGGGTTGAAGCTCCAAAATAAAAACTTAAACCATAAAATAAATAAATAAAAGAGCAATAAAAATAGTAAGCCTATAGAAATGCTATCTGAGAAAAATAGGGAAAGACACAAATAATATTAGAAATAAAAGAGGTGCCATCACTACAGGCCCATGGACATTGAAAGGATAACAAAGGGATATTATAAAATTTATGCCCACAAATTTGATAATTTAGGTGAAAGGGACCAATTGGATAAAAGACACAATCTTTCCCAATTCAAACAAGACAAAATGAATCAAATGAACAGGCCTGTATCTATCAATGGAATTAAATCAATAATTAATAAAATCTTCCAGAAGAGAGTATGAGGCCCAAACAGGTTTGCTGAGGAATTCTAAAAAATATTTAAGGAATAATCTATGCTAAATATCTATAATCTCATCCAAAAGAGAGAAGAAATATTTCCTAATTCATTGTTTAAGGCCAATATTACCATGATTCCAAAATCACACAAAGATATTACAGGAGGAAAAACAGATCAATATCCCTTGTAGGGGGGCATCTGGGTGGCTCAGCAGGTTAAAGCCTCTGCCTTCGGCTCAGGTCATGATCCCAGGGTCCTGGGATCGAGCCCCGAGTTGGGCTCTCTGCTCAGCAGGGAGCCTGCTTCCTCCTCTCTCTCTCAGTCTCTCTCTGCCTGCCTCTCCGCCTACTTGTGATCTCTGTCAAATAAATAAATAAAATCTTAAAAAAAATCCCTTATGAACACATTAAAAAAATCAAAATATTAACAAATTAAATTTAAAAATGTGTAGCAATCATTATGAATTCACAAATTAAAGCAACAATGAAGAGTATGCTACAATGGTCAAAATCCAATGGTCAATATCCAAATGGTCAAAATCCAAAACACTGGCAACAAAATCGGGGAGGAAGTAGAACAACAGGAATTCTCATTAATTAGCTGTCAGAATGCAATATGGTAGAGCTAGATTGGAATACAGTTTGACAATTTATTATAAAACTAAATGTACTCGGGGCGCCTGGGTGGCTCAGTGGGTTAAGCCGCTGCCTTCGGCTCAGGTCATGATCTCAGGGTCCTGGGATCGAGTCCCGCATCGGGCTCTCTGCTCATCAGGGAGCCTGCTTCCCTCTCTCTCTGCCTGCCTCTCTGCCTACTTGTGATCTCTGTCTGTCAAATAAATAAATAAAATCTTTAAAAAAAAAACTAAATGTACTCTTAGCATATGACCAAGCAATCACATCCTTGGTATTTACCCAAAGGAACTGGAAATGTGTCAATACAAAAACCTACATATGGGTATTTTCAGCAGCTTTATTCATAATTGCCAAACTTGGGAAAAACAAGGCTGTCTTTTCACAGGTGAATGTATAAATTGATATATCCCATCAATGGATTATTAGTGCTAAAAGCAAATAATCTATCAAACCATGCAAAAACATGGAGAAATCTTAAATAGAAATCCTATTACTAAGTGAAAAAAGCCAGTCTAAAAATGCTACCTACTATGTAATTCCAAATATACTTTCTGGAAAAGGTAAAACTATGGAGACAGTAAAAAAGATCAGTTGGTTGCCAGGGGGAAGGTGGATGGAGGCATAAGTAGACAGAGAACAGAGGACACCTATTCTATATTTTACTTTAATGTGATTGATACATATCATACTCTTTTTAAACCCATTGAATGTGCAACATCAAGAGTGAACCCTAATGTAAACTATGGACTTTGGGTGATAATAATGTGAGTGCAGTTTTATCAATTGTCACAAATGTACAACTGTTGCAGGATGTTGATAGTGGGAGAGGTTGTATGGTACCCAGGAAAGTGGTATGGGATGCAGGTGTTATATGGCAACTTCAGGTACTTTTCAATCAATTTTTCTGTGAACCTAAAACTGGTCAAAAAAAAAAAGTTTTTTAACTAAACAAAGTGAATTGGAACTTCTATATACAAAACAAAAGAAAAACAAAAACAAAAACAGAATTTCCTGCATTATCTAATGTCTTTTTCCATATATGAGAGCCATGAAAACCACGATCCATTCCTTCAAAGAGAATTCACAAGTTACAAACACTGTTGGGGCTAACAGATATTTCTAACAAGGAGAGAATATTTCTCTTGCCAGAATACACATCTCTAATTCTTTCCTTTGGCAGTCCATGAGCAAATATTTCAGTAGACCTGTAAATAGGAGGACTTGCACAATGCATGTTGGAAGAAATTCCAGCAGTAGCGCTGACATAAACACTTGAACTCACAGCATCTAGCATCTTCTTTATGACTGATGCATAGTTTTCCACTTCCTGAGGGAGCTAGTTAGATCTAAATACATATTTTTGCTCTTAATATAAACTTCCAAGTTAATTAAAAAAAAAAGAATTGTAATTGAAACACAATGTTACATTAGTTTCAAATTTATAACACTGTGATTCGACTATGCTATATCTTATGGTATCCTCACCCAATCCATCACCATGCAACAATATTACCGCATCATTAACTATATTCATTATGCTATAACTTTCATCCTCATGACTTATACATTCCATAACTGTAAGTCTGTACCTCTTGCTACCCTTCATCCATTAAACCCTTAAATTTACTTTAAAATTTACAAAGTTAATTCATTTCACAATAAATAGGCTCTAATTCAGTGCTATAATACGTCTGTGAATGAGTTGAGAATCTTGTTAAAATACAAATTCTTAAGTGGAGTCTGAGATTTCTAAATTTCTAATGACCTCCCAGGAGTGGCTAGTACTGCCAATAGGAGGACAATATCTCTATAATGCTTTTGACCAAATTTTTCAAAGTATAGTCTAAGAATAAGCTACACTAGAATTGTCTGTGGTGGTCATGAAAATATGGATTCTAGGGCATAAGACTTACTGTGTTATATCAGAATCTGCCTTTTGGAACACCTGGGTGGCTCAGTCAGTTAAGTGTCTCCTGTTGACTCAGGTCATGATCCCAGGGTCCTGGAATTAAGTCCCACATCAAGCTCCCTGCTCAGTGGGGAGCCAGCTTCTCCCTCTGCCTGCTTCTTCCCCCTGCTTGTTCTCCCTCTCTCTATCAAATAAATGAATAAAGTGTTTAAAAATCTTAAAAAAAAGAATCTGCCTTTTAAGTAAGTATTGATGTGATTCTCATGTATAACAATATTTGAGAACTAGCACATGCCTAAATAACTTGGATCTGCACAGATCTATAAAGCATTTTCTCTTTAGATTGAATTTTCTTTATTTTTTAAATAAAAAATTATTATTTTTAAATTATGTTCAGTTAGCCAGCATATAGTATATCATGTTTTTGTGTAGTATTCAAGAACTCATTAGTTGTGCATAACACCCAGTGCTCATTCCAACATGTGCCCTCCTTAATACACATCACTCCATTACCCCATCCCCACTCCTATTTTCTTTCAAGTTTTACATGAAAATGCCACATTGGAATAACTTTATAGAAAATCGGCTGTTATAAAATCACTTAAATTTTAAAAGACTTAAAAAGTCAGAATGTGAGCTTAAACTATATATATATATATAAACTTTATATATTATTTGATTTATGGTGCTATTTAACTTCTCTGTCATTTCATGAATTTTAAATGCAAAGTAAAGGAATATCTTTGCTTTTGCTCTAGGCAGTATTTTGATTTTCAAGCCTGATATGTAAACCCTGATGAAAACGGTGTGTATCTTTATTGTGGCTTGTCTCTTATTCTAGAAAATTATTTAAGGAATAAAAAGCAAACTTTTTCATAATACCTCACTTATTGGGAGCTCTTTTCCCCAGGCAAATTCTGAAGCTTAGAACACAGCCCAAAAGCCAAAATAAACAACAGTGGGATCTCAAAAACAGAATAGCAGTCCTAAATTCCCCCTGCACATGTACACACATACACATACACACCTCTGCATGTTTTATTTTTAAGGCCTAAATCCCTAATTCAATCAAATCTATTTTTCTCTTTCATATCTTCTAGAAATTTTATAAAAGCTTAGGGCAACCAACTATAAAAACTCGGGGTTAGTTATGGGTATGAACAAAAGCAAAATGAAGGAAGTGAAAGTTAACAATTCAAAGTAAAAGGATATAGAAATTTTAAGCTTCCAAGAATTTTCTTAAAATTAATTTTAGTTTTCCATTTTATTAGTGATAGGCATATTTGGATCAATTATTATTAAAATTATTTTAATAATAATCGATCATAATTATACCTACTGTATCTGAACATTTTATTCTAATATATCTTCATTTGATTCTGATGACAATTATTCGTCTGTATACCATTTAAAAAAATCCACAGTATCGGCAGTCTTATATGTGCTGAATATTTTCCAAATTCATAAGCATTTTACCAAAAAAACAATTCCCAAAATTTGGTCAGAGGTAGTTTCCCATATCCCATTGGCCTTCTTTACTTATGGAGCTAGAGAATGAAGGGGAAGTGAATCTTAATGTTTTCATAATCACAGAAGCTGCATTTTCCTAAATAGAGAGGACTGAGTATAACTTGAAACACTCTACATCTAAGGCAGGATTCAGCTAATCAAGAATGACAAGTAGGAAAAGCAAAGGAAAAAAAAAATTCAACAGAGTAAGACAGTCCATTCAAAATGGTAATAAACTCGATTGTCATCTTATTTCACTCTTGACATTCCCCGGCATTTGCTCATGTCAATCATTTGGTATAGTTTGTCAGCTGAATATCAAAACAATCACAGCAAGCAAATAAATATAAAAGTCTGAGAAAATATACTCAGGAGTCATAGCTATGTATGAATGGCAGGCACCCAGTGATACTGATGATTGAATTTTATTTTGTGACTAGAAGGCTAAGAATCCTTCCTCTCAATTCTCTGTAGTTGGACATACTGTGATTTTTCTCATATTAAACATACACACACAGCATCTAAGCAGTTTGGAAATATTTCATTCTATACTGGTTAATTCATCAAATTAACTTTCTAAGACAATTATGTGGACAAACATGCCTGGTTTAAGTTCAGAATGAATTATTCAGGATCTAAAACATCAACCATCATGACACCTCAATGGGCAGGAACCACCTCATCAGGAATCTTCATTGTTCATTTTGTGCTTAAATAAATTTCATCATCATTGAGGAAAAGGTAATTCCTTTCTGTAAAGGGGAAACTTAGAAAATCCAGCGAACTGATTTGTTCATATTCTATCAATTGAAACCATTTCAAAGATCAATAAAGCCATGAGAATAGATATTTTGAACAAATAATTCATAGCATTATTTTAGGGGAAGATTTTTCATCCATTCAAACAGATTATACTCAGGTTTGCAGCATATAAGAATTCGGTTGTCTTTTCAGTTTCTCAATAATAAAAGTATCACCTAATTTACAAAAGTAAGTGCCTGGCAAGTTGATGTCCCCACGAATTTAGTGCCTGCCTTCTGCAAAATGCAGAAATTAATGTATCTCTTTCCCTATTGGTCAATTACAGAAAACACTCTATTGTTAGATAGAAAAAAATTTTCCCCAGTGCTGAGGAACTGAATTTGCGATTCCAAGTGTGTCTTGTTGGATCATTCCTTCTGTGCTTTATCTGAACTCCACAGGATTTTGTTTGGAGCCACAGAGAATCAAATCGTTCTACTTGGTTTTCATTGATTCTCAACTCAGTAAGGTTATGCCCAAATTAATGAGAATATCACTCAAAAGATCACACAGAAATCAAAGAGAACTGATTTCTAAGAGCCCTAAATTATCTCAGAAATTCAGAGAAGCAAACTGTAGCAGCTACACACAGAGAAGTTCTGCGTGCTACTAACCACCACAAAGAAACGTTAAAATCAGGCTTATACTGCTATATAGTACTTCCTAACTTTTTCTCAAATAGTAAACAGAAGTAACACATTTTTTTCCCTGTGAATAAATATGAAAAATATTTTTCTGGAATTAATATAAACATTAAATCCAACCAAAGTGTCAAGTGATTAGACATACTTAATGTATAAAGAGTATATTCCCCATTAAAATGCAACTTAATTCAATTTTTCAATATTTTTAAGGACAGCATTCCTTATAACATCCCTGAAAATAAATCACTGAGTAGTTAGTATTTTTTTTCTTTGCAGTTCATTTGTATTCTCCTTAGCTAATGGTATTTGAAGAAATACCTGTCATAACTGATAAAGGACTTTTATCCCAAATATACAAAGAACTCCTAAAACTCAACAATAACAAATAGTCTGATTTAAAAATGGCTCAAAGACTTTAACATAAACCTTACCAAAGGAAATATTAAAATGGCAAA
This sequence comes from Lontra canadensis, assembly GCF_010015895.1. Classification (NCBI taxonomy): domain Eukaryota; kingdom Metazoa; phylum Chordata; class Mammalia; order Carnivora; family Mustelidae; genus Lontra; species Lontra canadensis. Next base: position 1,576,541 of record NW_022631004.1, on the reverse strand, counting down.
TAAGTATATGAAAAGATGCTCTATATCATATATCAATAGGAGAGTGCAAAGAAAACAACAATGAAATACTACTAGACACCTATTAGAATGGACAAAACCTGGAACGCTGACAAAGGCAATTGCTGGTGAGGATGTGGAGCAACAGGAATTTTCATTCCTTGGTCATAGGAATGCAAAATGATACAATCAGTTTGGAAGATAGTTGAGTGGTTTCTTAAAAAACTAAACTTACTCTTACCTTACAACCCAGCAACCATTCTTCTTGGTATTTACCCAAAGGAGTGGAAAAGTGTCCTCACAAAAATCTGCACATGGATGTTTATAGAAGTTTGATTTTTTTTATTTGTTTATTATTTTTTAAATAATTGCTAAAACTTGGAAGCAACCGAGATGCCCTTCCGTAGGTGAATGGATAAATAAACTATGGTACATCCAGACAATGGAATATTATTTGGCACTAAAATAAAATAGCCAACCAAGTCATGAAAAGACATGAAGGAAACTTAAATACATATTACCAAGTAGAAGAAGCCAGTCTGAAAAAGCTACATACTGTATGATGGCAAATATATGACTTTCTGGAGAAGGTAAAACCATAAATACAATAAAAAGATCAGTGGCTTCCAGGAGTTAAAGGGGAGAGAGGAATGAATAGACAAAGTGTGCATGATACACATTCAAAGTGTGCAGGATACACGTTGTGCATGATACAACAACAATGGCTATATGTCATTATTCATTTGTTCAGATGAAAGAATATACCATATTATACCAAGAGTGAATTCTAATGTAAAATATGGAATTTGGGTGATAATAGTCAGTGTAAGGTCATCAATTGTAATAAATTTATAATTTTGATAGAGGATGTTTATAATGAAAAATTTATGCAGAGTGGACAGAATTCAAGAAATCTCTGTCGTTTCCACCCCATTCTACTGGAATCCAAATACTGTGCATAAATAAATAAATAAATAAATATTTAAAAAAATACACTCCAGGTCAGAAAGGACTGGCATGATATATTCAGCATGCTAAATAGGAAAAATATGCAGTGAAGAATACTTTATTTAACAAAGTTATCATTAAGAATAGGAGAGATAAAGAGCTTCCAGGAAGAACAAAAACTAAGGGAATTTGAGATCACTAAGCCAGCTCTGTAAGAAACATTAAAAGGAAGTCTTTGAGAGGAGAGCGAGCCCAAAAGTAACAAAGACCAGAAAGGAACAGAAATATCTACAGGAACAGTAAGGGTAATACAATGGTACTAAATTCATATCTTTCACTAATTACTCTGAATGTAAATGGACTAAATGCTCCAAACAAAGCACAAGGGTATCAGAATGTATAAAAAAATGAGACCCATTGATAAACAGCTTACAAGAGCCTCATTTTAGACCCAAACTCACCTCTAGATTGAAACTGAGGATAAAATAGAGATCCATTTATCATGCTAAAGGATATCAAAAGAAAGCTGGATTAGCCATCCTTATATCAAAGTACATTTTTAAACTAAAGACTGTAATAAGAGATGAAGAACACTACATCATATTAAAAGGGTTTCTCCAATAAGAAGATCTAACATTTGTAAATATACTCCTAACTTGGGTGTGGCCAAATATATAAAACAATTAAAAACAAAATTAAAGAAACTCATGAATAATAATAACGGAAGGGAATTCTAACACCCCACTCATAGCAACAGACAAATCATCTAAGCAGAAGATCAACAAAGATCTTCCTCAAAAACAAGGGTTTTTAATGACACACTGGACCAGATGGACTTAACAGGTATATTCAGAGCATTTTATCCTAGGGAAACAGAATACAAATTCTTCTCAAGCATACATGGAACATTCTCCAGGACTGATCACATACTGGGTCGCAAATCAGGTCTCAACCAGGTCAAAAATACTGATATTATACCATCCATATTTTCAGACCACAATGCTTAAAACTCAAAGTCAACCACAAGAAAAAATTTGGAAGGACCACAAATACATGGTGGTTAAAGTGCAACCTACTAAAGAATTAATGGGCCACCATGAAATTAAAGAATTAAAAAAAAAATGCATGGAAGCAAATAAAGATACAACAGTTCAGAATCTTTGGAATGTAGCAAAGACAGTCCTAAGAGGGAGGTATATACAAATACAGGATTTCCTCAAGAAACAATCTCAAATACACAACCTAACTTTGCACCTAAAGGAGCTGGAAAAGGAACAGCAAATAAAGCCTAAATATGCAGGAGAAAAGAAATAATAAAGAGAGCAGAAATCAATGATATACAAAAAACAAAACAAAACAAATCAAAACAAAAAAAAATGAGTAGAATGGATCAACAAAACTAGGAGCTCCTTCTTTAAAAGAACTAATAAGATTGATACACCCCTAGCCAGACTTATCAAAAAGAGAAAAGAAAGGAGTCAAATAATAAAATTATGAGTGAATTATGAGCAATTTTATGTCAACAAATTGGAAAAAAATGGATGCATTTCTAGAAACATATAAACTACCAAATCTGAAACAGCAAAAAAACCAGAAAAATTTGCACAGATCCATAACCACCAAGCAAATTGAAGCAGTAATCAAAAATCTCCCAACAAACAAGAGTCCAGGGCTAGATGTCTTCCCAGGGGAATCCTATCAAAGATTTAAAGAAGAATTAATGCCAATTCTTCTGAAATCATTTCAAAAAAGAAGATTTGGAAGGAAAACTTCTAAACTCATTCTATGAGATCAGCATTGATCTCATTGATCATAAAACCAGACAATGACCCCACTAAAAGGAGAATTACAGACCAATATCCCTGATGAACATGATGTAAAAGTGCTCAACAAGATACTAGCTAATAGGATCCAAAAGTGCATTAAAAGGATTATTCAGGATGAGCAAGTGGGATTTATTTCTGGGGTGCAAGCGTAGTTCAACACCCATAAATCAATCCAGTGATACACCACATTAATAAAAGAAAGGACAAGAACTGTATGATCCTCTGCATAGATGCAGAAAAAGCATTTGACAAAATACAACTTACTTTCTTGATTAAAAAAAAAAAATATCTCTGCTGTTTAGGGATTGAGGGAACATACCTCAATACCATAAAAGCCATTTATGAAAAACCAGTGAATATCATCCTCAATGGGGAAAAACTGAGGAAAAACTTTTTCCTTAAGGTCAGGAATATGACAGGTATGTCCACTGCTATCACTATTATTCAACACAGTATTGGAAGTTCTAGCTTCAGCAGACAACACAAAGAAATAAAAGGCATCTAAATCAGCAAAGAAGGAGTCAAACTTTCACTCTCTGCAGATGGCATGAAGCATTATGTAAAAAACTCCAAAGACCTCATTCCAAAATTGCTAGAACTAATACAGGACTTCAGCAGTCTCTGGATATAAAATCAATGCACAGAAGTCAGTTGCATTTCTATAAATTAACAATGAAGCAGAAGAAAGAGAAGTTAAGAAATTGATCTCATTTGCAGTCACTCCAAACCCATGAAATACCTAGGCATCTTTACCAAAGAGGTAAAGAATCTATACTCTGAAAACTTTGTGAAAGAAATTGAAAAACACACACACACACACACACACACACACACACACACACACAAAGAAATGGGAAAACATGGATTGGAAGAAAAAATATTATTAATATGTGTATGCTACCCAAAGCAATTTCACACATTTAATTCAATCTCTATCAAAATACCATTAACACTTTCACATAACTGGAACAATCCTAAAATTTGTATGGAACAAGAAAAGACCCCCAATAGTCAAAGGACTTTTGGAAAAGAAAACCAAAACTCGTGACATCACAATTCCAGACTTCAAGCTGTATTTCAAAGCTGTGATCATCAAGACAGTATGGTACTGGCACAATGACAGATGCATAGATCAATGGAACAGAATAGAGAACCAGAAATGGACCCTCAACTAATCTTTGACAAAGCAGGAAAGAATATCCAATGGAAAAAAGCTTCTTCAACAAATGGCTTTGGGAAAATTGGACAGCTACATGTAGAAGAATGAAACTGGAACAGTTCCTTATACCATACACAAAGATAAATTCAAAATGAATGGAAGACCTCAGTGTGAGACAGGAAACCATCAAAGTCCTAAAGAACACAGGCAGCAACCTGTCTGACTTCAATCACAGCAACTTCTTACTAGATATGTCTCCAAAAGCAAGAGAAACAAAAGTTTAAAATGAACTATTAGACTTCATCAAGATAAAAAACAGTAAAGGAAGCAGTCAACAAAGCTAAAGATGACTTACGGAATGGAAGAAGATATCTGGCAAATGTCTTAATAGATAAAGGGCGAGCATCCAAAATCTATAAACAACTTATCAAACTCAACATCCAAACAAACAAACAAAAAAACAAACAAAACAGTCAAGAAATGGGCAGAAGACATGAACATACATTTCTCCAAAGAAGACATACAAATGGCTAACAGAAAAAAATGCTCAATATTACTCAGCATCAGGGAAATACAAATCAAAACAGCAGTAGAATGGCTGAAATTAACAACTCAGGAAACAAAAGATATTGAAGAGGATGCGGAGAAAGGGGAACCCTTCTACACTGTGAGAATGCAAACTGGTCAGCCATTGGAAAACGATATCGAGGTTCTGCAAAAAGTTAAAAATAGAGCTACACTAGGACCCAGCAACTGCAGTACTAGGTATTTATCTAAAGGATACAAACAGTGATTCAAAGGGACACATGTACTCTAATGTTTGGCAGCAGTGTCCACAATGGCCAAACTATCAAAGAAGCCCAGATATCCATTAACAGATGAATAGATAAAGAAGAGGTCATATATATCCCATATATAATGGAATATTGCTCAGTCATCGGAAAGAATAAAGCCTTGCCATTTGCAATGACATGGTTAGAACTAGAGGGTGTTATCCTAAGAGAAATAAGAAAGACAAATACCATATGATTTCACTCATATGTAGAATTTAAGAAACAAAAGAGATGAATATAGAGGAATGGAAGGAAAAAAATAAAATAAGATGAAAATAGGGAGGCAAACCATAAAGGAGTCTTAACTACAGGAAACAAATTGAGGGTTGCTGGAGGGGGTGTGGGTTGCTGGAAAGGATAATTAGGTGAAGGGCGTTGAGGAGGGTACTTATATGCAATTGATGAATCAATAAATTCTATCCCTGACATAAAAAATACAGTGTATGTTAACTAAATTGAACTTACATAAAGAATAAAAAACAGAAACAAAAACAAATACACTCAAAATGTGTAAAATTTATGTTAATTTTCCAAATTAGGTAAAATTTAAAGTCCTTACTATCTTTAAAAACCATTTCCCAGATTGCAGTTATATTTTCAATGGTACTTATGTGTGGCTTTAAATTTTAATATATTTTCTTCCATCTTCCACTTATTTTATACCTAAATTAGTCTATAATTGTTAAAATATATTACTTCTTAATATTGTCTTTTTATTGCATTAAAAGCAAACTTTAAGAGCAGAAACCATTTTGGGTAGGACTTTAGATTTTGTGTTTAGGCATTAAGGGCTGAAAAATAGCTAATAAAATGTTTTCTGTATCCCTAAAGGAAAAAAAAAATTCCACTAAGTTAAATTATATGTCTTATAACTTTTGTGACAGAACATTAAGAGGAAATGAATACCTAGCAAGTAAAACTCATAAAAATAAAAAAAAAGATCTTGCTTATTTAAACAATCTTAAACAAAAATTTGCTTTTTGGAAGAAATGTGTAACTTTGTGGCAGAGAAGCCTATTGCAGCAGTGATATATGAAGATAAATCTCAAAGGCATGGTAAGTGTTTTTTTTAATCTGATAATAAAAAGATGGTGTAATGAATCCTTATTATCTAATACACTAGTTTTCTATTGAGACCACTTTTAGAATAAAAGATTTTTATTGTTCAGTAGATTGTATTTCAGTTAAAGAATAACAAATTAAATATGACTATATAAATATTTTAGATATTTTTATAAGTTGTATTTAAAATAAAAATAAAAGATAAAAATCTGTTATATTTAAAAGAAAATTTTAAAAAGAGGTTCTTCTATGGGATAGGAGAGAAATATATTTTGAATAGAAACTGTTGCTGCTAACACCTCAGGAATGAACCTAGTTTGGCATATTCAGGATCCAGTAAATGGGCCAATGTGAACAGAACAAAAGCATTACACAATGTTTCTTCTTTCTGCAGAAGATGAACAGATAGGAGAATTACCTAAAATTAGCAGAAACTGATGACTGATTAAAATTGGGTGTTGAGAAAAAAATAGGATTGAGTTCAAGCTTGAGCAACTGTGTAGGTAATTTTAACACATTAATTAGATAGGAAACAGAGAGGAGATTAATGATTTTGGAGAAAATATTATAAATGTTAAAGGACAAGCAAAAGGAAGACCAGTGAGCAGTAAGATACAGGACCTGAGGTTCATATGAGTCACAGAGAAACTAGGTATAGAGCTTCAAATTTGGGAATCACCAGCACATATATTATAATTAATGGTATAAGAAGACACAAGACTGACTAGAAAGGGCAAACCCTGAACTTCAGCATTTTCTAAAGGGGAAGAAATGAGAGAGGGAGATGAACAATGAGAGACTATGGACAGCAGGAAACAAACGGAAGGTTTCGGCAGGGAGGGAAGTGGGGTTTGCGGTAACAGGGTGATGGGTATTGAGGAAAGCACTTGTAATGAGCACTGGGAGTTATACCAAGTAATGAATCACTGAACACTACATCAAAAATTAACAATGTATTATACAGTGGCTAACTGAACATAATGAAAAAAGAAAAGAAAAAAACTACTACATTTAAGGGATAAGAAAAAAAAAAAAGATGAAATGGCAATTGGGAAGTCTGTCAGAGAAGTGGAGGAAACCAAAGGAGTGCATTCTCATCTGAGCCAAAAAGAATTTCAGGAAGGAGCAGTTAGAGGGTCAGAAGCTGCTAAAAGTTCAAGAAAGATGAAAAATGCCCACTATATTGAGCAAAGAGATTTCATTGAAATCAGAGTCAGAGGACTAGTATATGTAGAAACCAGAATGCAGTGAGTTGATGGGAAATCGGGAGGCAAAGAAAATAACAGTAATCAAAGGAATTTGATTATGAAGAGAAGCTTGAATGGGTTGCAGTTAAATACAGGGTCAGAGAGGCTTTTTAGTTTTGATAAGATGAAGTGAGGTAAGGTGAGCTAAGTTAACGTAAGGTAAAATGAGATAAAATTGCCTCTACTTAAATGTACCAGTAGTAGGTGATGTAAGTATCAATAAAATATTAAATAAAAAGAGAAAATAAATAATTTATGAATTAATAGCCTACATATGTGTGAAAAGATGGGATTCTAAACTCAAGTAAAGGAATTAACTAAAGCCAATGGGAGGGACACCTCAATGGTTTAGAATCTGGAATCCAGATTTACAAGATTTATGAGCTGTGTGACCTGGTTTAAATAATTTAATCTGTCTGTGTTCCAGTTTCTTCATTTGAAAAGTGAGGAAAATGTTATTTACTTCAAAGGGTTTTGGGAAAGATCAAGTGGGCCAATACTTGTAATGCACTCAAACCATGTCTATTACATAGTAAACTTCCAAAATATTTTTATTGTTATTGTTATTACAATATTAACAACTGAAATAAAACAACAATATCAACAAGTGAATGGATAGTTGGGTATATATTTAGGATTGTAAAGGTATACAAACCAATAAGTATTTGAAATAAGATGTTCAACATCATTAGGGATGTTTCCCTAATGTCAAAGGTCAAAACCACAATGAGATACCACCTCACACCTATTATAATGGTTATTAGTAAATGGAAAATAAAAAGGGTACAGGAGGATGTATAGAAATTGGAATCCTTATACACTGTTGGTGGGTATATAAAATTATGTGGCTGCAATGGAAAATAGTATCGCAGTTCTCTCAAAAATATTAAAAATAGAATTACCTTATGACCTTGCAATTTTACTTCTGGGCATATACTCCAAAGAATTGAAAACAGAGTTTTGAACTGATATTTTGTGCACCCATGTTTATAGAAACATTGATCATAAAAGTCAAAAAGGTGGAAGCAACCTAAGTTCTACAGTGGATGATGGATTTTAAAAAGGGAGTATATACATACAATTCAGCCTTAGAAAGGCAGAAAAATCTGACACATGCTACATACACCCTGGATTAACCTTGACGATCTTGTGCTAAATGAAATAAATCAGTATTCTCTGATTCTACTTATGTAAGATGCCTGTAGTAGACAAATTCAGAGTCAGAAAATAGAATTGCAGTTGCTAGAGACTGGGGAAGGTGGTAGTGGGGCATTACTGTTTAAAGGGTAGAGTTTTAGTTTTTTAAGATGAGAAGAAATTTGGAGATGGATGGTGGTGATAATTGTACAATAATGCAAATGTACCAATATTACTGAACTACACACTTTAAAATGGCTAAGATGATAAATTTTATGTTGCATATATTTTGCCACAATTTGGAAAGTTTTTAAAATATTATAGGGTCTGTGTTAGCAGCAAGTTGTTAAAGTTCTAGTGCTGTGGATTCTATCACCTCTGAGAATTAAAAAATAATCATCTCTTTTGACTGAAGACAGTAAGTGTTAGGATCTGAGGTTTGAGAAAGAGGTAAGGATTCTTCCATTAATTTTCTCATATTTGTATTCTTACTAAAATAAAACTGACTATAGATTATTCTTTTGCATTAATACATATTTTAGCTATAATATTTCATTTATAGGTGAGAAATAAATTAGGGGGAAAACAACATTATAACAGCTATTTCTTATTCTATAATTTAACCTATTGAGAACATTTGCTGATATGCAAATAATGCTGATTCACCAACTTCAAATCTAATTAACCAAATGTCAACAAAGTTTACACTGTTTCCTCATGACTATCAATCTTAGACTTTCACAGTTAACCAGAGCTACAATTCTTTATTAGGAAACCTCTCCCGTTAAATCCAAAAATCAAAAGCCTGAAACTTTTATCAGGTCTTAGCTACAGGAAGATCTAGTTTCATCAATTTATACCCTGGTTGCCAATCTCCACACCACAGAGAATTACAGTCAGCAAAAGACATGGTCCATGCACTTAAAGCTGCTAAAATCGAAAATGAGGATTTTTGTCCTAAACCATTTAGGACTTAAACTTCTTAAATTGTATATCAATAACTTGAAATGAGATTGTTTTGTATTTATGTGAATCAATTCTACTTAAAATGTAGGCAGTAGCTTTCTCAACAGCATTTACTAGGTAATTTTTGCTTTCAGGACTCAGGTATCTAAACGCCTACTGGTCTGAATGTGTTTTCCAAGCATTGTCTGCCAATGTGCAATTTGCATCCTCATAAATGTGTACACCAGTAGGGCTCAGGGGTGAATAACTGGATGGAGTATCACACTATTTCTTTGGGTCATAATGTGCATTGGGGATCCTATGGTAAAAACCATAGGTATAAAAGTACTTTGTGTTACTGGCAGATATCCAAGTTCTGTAGTGGTTGGACAAACTATAATCAGTCCCTAATGCTATTCATAATTGTTCTTTTTTTCTTTGGCATGAATGACAAAGAATACACCATGAAAAATACTGTGTGTTTTTAAAAGAAAATTAGGTAAAATTCTATGATTAACAGCTAATCATAGGAATTTCTGACAAAACCTAAATAACAGTTAAACCAAGCCAGATTTTTCATTAACATTTATGTGTGTATCATGGAAATGGTTTTTTAATTACATTTTTACATAAACTTTGTATTTCAGTTAGCATTCAGTTATTTCTAAACAAATTATCTACTATTTCCTAAAGTCTAAAAGTTTAGGTAAGAATACAAAGTTTTATTGGTAGTAATTGCTAAAAGGTACACTCAGATGGAATTTATTTTTCTCTTAATTTCAAGATAAAGATTTCAAATATTTCAAAAAAATAAAAAATTTCAAAAAATTCAAATAAAGGTTTTAAATACTACATGTCTGTGCTATATGAGTAAAAGTGTTTTCATTACCTTCACTGATGCTAGATATTTGTTGAAATTGCTTGGAATTTGAGCTGATGACTGGTGACGACTTTTATTTACATGTTCTGTTTCAGCTGAAGTAAATTTTCACTTGAACTCTGTTGCCTTTCATGTTTTATTAGTAGGATTTTGACCCTTCTGCAACTCACAGTGATGTGATGTGAGACATTCTTTGTCATCACTGTTGGGGTCATAAGGCAAACTTTTATCATATGTCTACTCCCTTGCAAATATCACTTCCATCTAAACAAGCTCATTGTCCTTTCTAATCCCTTCCCACTTATGAATGAATAGGGGATCAGAGGATCCTGAACACCAGCTAATGAGCATTCAGATTTTACATTCTACTTCTAGCACCTCTCTAGGCTTGCTCCCCAGAGTCTTTGCTTTACTAGATAGATAGGCCAGGTTCACTATGGTAACAGGAAAAACTCCTGTATTTTCTCTTATGCCTACTGAAGTGATGGTAATTTACATTTTATTTGCTTCTGAAATTTATCTTTGTTTCCTGAAAACCCCTTTCCTTAGCTCCGTGTCTACCCCCAAGAGGGTGGCTTGGAATTGTTCCCTGTCCAGAACCTCTCAGTGGCCTCTTCCAGATCAGGACCTTTGATTCCTTGCTTGTTCCTAGGGATGAAATTAAGGCAATTTTCTCCCTATATAACCATCCTTGATGAAATTCCTCAGGCAAACTGAGGTTCAACAAACATAAAACATAATTCTTCATGGAAAAAAAAAAAAGGCACAACACATCAGAATGGGTCATGAAGACAGGTATAGCACACTCAGACAAAAGAAAAATCACATAATTGTTTCATATAAGCACATGAGTGGATTGTGGGAATGGAAATAGAATGAGACTTTACATTCTAGGAATGACAAGGTGACTACTTCAGATATGTAGATCACTTTCCCATTATTATACATTAGCAAATGGTACTGTAAAAACCACCATGAAAAATAAACATTCACACAAAAGTTAGTATCAAGCAGAATATCTATGGCTAAGTAAGTGTATACATGCACATTTTCTGTTTGTACATTTGCATGTATAAATATTAGAAACTATATACATTGGTTTATTTAGTTACTGCACGATGATTGAGTCAGATGTCATTTCTTTATTAATAAAGCTAAGGGCATTTATACACACACATACACAGATGACATAGACAGAGGTATATGAGAGATGGAAGTTGGGAGGAAGCAGGATGGGGAGTGAAGAAATAAATGAGTATAGGATGACCAAAATAATGAAGTTAATGATCTTAAGGAATACAGAGAAGAGGTGATAAAGAAGAGAAAGATAAAAATGGAGAGAGGAGATATAAAGGGAGAGATATACATATACTCATACACACACAAAGAGGAAGAAAACATATTGAGGAAGAGTGAAAGAGACAGGAAGGAAGCAGAGGTAGATATATGGTGAAAAAGAGAAAGAGAAAAGTTAAGTTGCTACACTGACCACTGTTTAGGTGATCATAAGTCCTCTTAGTTGGTTTTTCAAAATTAAAGTATTCCTGCATGGCTGGGATATCAGCAAATAATTAATGATATTGCTAATTGCCTGAATTTAATCATGAAGTGACTCTTTAGCATTCTCTATCTCGTATTTTCCTTTTTACTTCATGTACTAAAGAGAATTCTCCACCCTTTTTTATTGTGATCACAAAGAATATGCTTTTCTATTGGAATAAGGAAAAAAATTGCTTGGAACAATGAGGTATGAGAGCATCTAAATCCTTAGGTACATGCAAAGAACCACTCCACAAGCTGTATCACATGTTTTCTCTGTCTGTAATGCTTGGAGGAGGATATAAATAGCAATTTAAGCACTCAATTATGTCTCTTTATTTATGTCTATAAAATATACATAAACATACCACATTCTGTGACCCTATTTATTTGAATTTGTATATATCTATGTACAAAATCCTATCACTTTTATTTCAGAAATATTTCTGATATCCAGTCCAGTATCTATATTACATTGCTCATCTACTGGATTAGTAAAACACTTCTCTGTCCTGATTATATGGTATTTTCTTGTTTGCCTGATTATTATCTGTCATCCCTCCATAAGAATATGAAATTCAAGAAAGCAGGGATCTATCTGTATTGTTCACAGTTTCCCCATCACCCAGAACTGTTTCTTGTACAGAGTATTTGTTTAATTCTAGACACAAAACATCATTCACTAGCTGACAATTTCTGAAGTGATCCTCTTCAGTTCTTTGTTACTGCGAATCTATCTCTAGTTACTTCATTTCCATTTTATATTGTAATAAATTAAACATGACTTTGCCACTTCTATGAAAATTATATATTTCCTTTTTGTTCCCTGTACTACCATGCTTTTACACATATACTATTCAATAAAAATGGAAATATGTACTATTATCAGATATTGTCCTGATCAGAAATCATTAAGCAATAATTTAAAATATTTCCTATTTAATAATAATTGATGTTGCAAACACTGACCTTGAATGCCATTTGCTACCTAAAGGTAAATTGTCTACTGTATTATTTTTCTGTTTTGTTGATTTCTTATTTATTTGTTTGTTTGTTTATTTCTATTATTCTAGAGCCAGTACTTTATTTGCAAAGTCCACACATCAAAATACAACAAATAGGGGATTAGAAAGATTGCAGAGAAATAGGAGGCATAAATATCATAGGGTACCTGGAGTTCAGATAAATAGTTATCAAGCCAGCTGAAGAGATAGGCTCTCAGCTCATAGTTACCTTAAGCCATGACCCAAGGCACAGTCATGCCACTCTTTTTCTAGCAGGGAACCCACAAGTGGCAGATCTAGGGAGACTAACCTTCCTCCTCTGGGAGGAGTGGCTGGGGAGCATGTTACAGGAATTGGCTGGGTTTGGAGACTCCGAACAAGGCCATGCATCAGAGATAGAAATGCTGGTAACAGGCTGGGTGAGCATGGAGTACAGCCAGAGACTAGGGAGCCTGGAGGGATTGACGGCTTTTCTCTGAGGATGCACTGAGGAGTGCAGCCCTGAGCCCTCAGCTTCTACACAGCAGCTGGATATTGGGAAGCCACCATCTTTATTCTCTGTCTCCAAAGCAGTATGAAAGTATTCATGGAACAAAAGCTCCTAAGAGCAAAACTGAGCAGATTACTTAGCCTGGCCCCTAGCAAGGGTGGTGCAATTCCCCCTCGGGCAAAGACATTTGAAATTCACTGCAACAGGCCCTTCCCCTAGAAGATAAACAAGAACATTCTGCCAAGACCAAGTTCACCAATCAATGAGAACTGCAAAGCTTCAGAGCTATGGGAATACCACATATAGAATTCATGATTTTTCCCCATGATTCTTCAGTCTTTCAAAGTTAAATCTTTTTAAATCTTTTTTTATTCTATTTTCCAAAAATTTCCTCTTTCCTATTTTAATGTTTTTTAACTGTTTTATCTTATCAATACCTTTTTTAAAAAATCTTTTTAAATTTTCATTGTTATAGTGATATTCTATCTCTTCATTGTATTTAAACTTATTTTTGTATACATATAGGTTTTTCTTTCTTTAAAGATTTGGGATACAGTTTCTTCTAGCAGATCAAAATATACCCTAAATCTAGCACATGGCTTTGTTCTAGCCTCCAGCCTGATCACATTATTTCTTCTTTTTTTCCCTTTTTTCAACAACTTTTATAAATTTTTAGAACCTTTTTAAAATTTCATCTTTACAGTCATATTCCATCCCTTCACTGTGTTTATCCTTATTTTTGTATATATGTACGTTTTTCTTTCTTTAAAATTTTTGAAGACAGTGTCTTCTGACAGAACAAAATATACCCCAAATCAAGTGTGTGGCTCTCTTTTATTATACATATATGTTTTTCTTTCCCCCCCCTTTTTTCTTCTCCCCCTGGTTTTAGGTCTCTTTGATTTGGTTATTGTGTATTTTTATGGGGTCATTGCTACCTTTTTACTTATTTTGTTCTCTCATTCATCTATTCTTATCTGGATAAAATGACAAGGCAGAAAAACTCACCTCAAAAAAAGAACAAGTGGCAGTACTATCGGTTAGGGACCTAATCAATATGGACATTAGTTACATGTCAGAACTAGACTTCAGAATGATGATTATCAAGGTGCTAGTGGGGATCAAAAAAGGCATGGAAGATACTAGAGAATCTCTTTCTGGAGAAATAAAATCCCTTTCTGGAGAAATAAAAGAACTAATATCTAACAAAGTTGAAATAAAAAAAAAGTTATTAATGAGGTGCAATAAAAGATAGAGGTGCTTACTATTAGGATAAATGAAGCAGAAGAGAGAATTAGTGATTTAGAAGACCAAAGGCTGGAGATTAAAGAAGCTGAGAAAAAGAGAGATAAGCAACTACTGGGCCATGAAGGGAGAATTTGAGAGACAAGTGATACCATAAGATGAAACAATATTAGAATAATTGGGATCCCAGAAGAAGAAGAAAGGGAGAAAGGGGCAGGAGGTATATTGGAGCAGATAATAGCAGATAATTCCCCTAATTTTGGGAAGAGACCAAGCATCAAAATCCAGGATGCACAGAGAACCCCCTCAAAACTAATAAAAATAGGTCAACTCCCCATCAATAATAAAACTTACAAATCTGAGTGATGAAGGAAAAATCCTGAAAGCAGCTTGGGACAAGAGGTCTTTAACATACTATGGTAGAAATATTAGATTGGCAGCAGACATATCCACAGAGATCTGGCATGCCAGAAAGGACTGTCATGATATGTACAGAGCACTAAACAAGAAAAATATGCATCCAAGAATACTACATTCAACTAGGCTGTCATTGAAAATAGGGGAGATAAAAAGGCTCCAGGACAAATAAAATCTAAAAGAATTTGCAAACACCAAACCATCCCTACAGGAAATATTGAAAGGGGTCCTCTAAGTAAAGAAAGAGCCTAAACGTAACAGACCAGAAAGGAACAGAGACAATATACAGTAACAGTCACCTTACAGGCAATACAATGACACTAAATTCATATCTTCCAATAGTTATCCTGAATGTAAATGGGCTAAATGCCCCAAATGAAAGACACAGGTTTTCAAATGATTAAAAATAAAAAAAAAAGGACCTATCAATATGCTATCTGCAAGACATTCATTTTAGACACAAAGACACCTCCAGATTTAAAGTGAGGGGGTGGAAAACAATTTACCATGCAAATGGACATCAGATGAAACCTGGGTGGCAACCCTTATACCAGATAAATTAGATTTTTTTAAAAGATTTTATTTATTTATTTGACAGACAGAGATCACAGGTAGGCAGAGAGGCATGCAGAGAGAGTGGGGGAAGCAGGTTCCCTGCTGAGCAAGGATCCCCATGCGGGGCTCAATCCCAGGACTCTGGGATCATGACCTGAGCTGAAGGCAGAGGCTTTAACCCACTAAGCCACCCAGGAGCCCCCAGATAAATTAGATTTTAAGCCAAAGACTATAACAAGAGATGAGGAAGGACACTATGTCATACTTAAACGGTCTGTCAACAAGAAGATCTAACAATTTTAAATATCTATGCCCCTAACATGGGAGCAACCAATTATATAAACCAATTAATAACAAAATCAAAGAAACATATTGACAATAATAGTAGGGGACTTTAACATCCCACTCACAGCAATGGACAGATCATCTAAGTAGAAGATCAAGAAGAAAACAAGGGCTTTGAATGACATACTAGACCAGATGAACTTCATAGATATATACAGAACTTTCCATCCTAAGGCAACAAATACATATTTTTTTCTCTAGTGCTTATTTAGCATCTGTTGAGAGTATCATATGGTTCTTTCTTTTATTAATGTATTGTATCACATTGCTAGAACTCTCACAGGAATTCAGTAAAGAATTCCAGAAACAGACATTTCTGCTAAGAAGACATCCAGATGGGCAACAGACACATGAAAAAGTGCTCCACATCACTCGACATCAGGAAAATACCAATCAAAACCCCAGTGGGATACCATCTCACACCAGTCAGAATGGCTAAAATTAATAAGTCAGGGAACAACGGATGTTGGCGAGGATGCAGAGAAAGGGAAACCCTCCTACACTGTTGGTTGGAATTCAAGCTGGTACAGACACTCTGGAAAACAGTATGGAGGATCCTCAAAGAGTTGAAAATAGAGCTACCCTATGATCCAGCAGTTGCACTATTGGGTATTTATCCTAAAGATACAAATGTAGTGATCCGAAGGAACATGTGCACCCAAATGTTTATAGCAGCAATGTCCACAATAGCCAAACTATGGAAAGAACCTAGATGTCCATCATCAGATGAATGGATAAAGAAGATGTGTATATATACAATGGAATACTATGCAGCCATCAAAAACCCTGGAATCTTGCCATTTGCAATGATGCAATTGGAAGTAGAGGGTATTATGCTAAGTGAAATGAGTCAATCAGAGAAAGACAATTATCATATGCTCTATCTGATATGAGGAATTTGAGAGGCAGGGTGGGATCTCATGGTGGGTAGGGAGGGAAAAAAATGAAACATGATGGGACCAGGGAGGGAGACAAACCATTAGAGACTCTTAATCTCAGGAAACAAACAGGATTGTTGGGGTTTGGGCAATGAGGGATAGGGTGGCTCAATTATGGACATTGAGAAGGGTATGTGCTATGGTGAGTGCTGTGAATTGTATAAGACTGATGATTCACAGACCTGTACCCCTGAAACAAATACTGCATTTTATGTTAATAAAAATACGAAAATTAAAAAAAAAATGTAATAAATAATTATATATCAGGATTGGTAGGAATACCAAGTATTATTTCACAACTGTCACTATGTGTTTCTTCTTCTCTGATGCAATTGGCACAGATCCAGGCTTCCTATGTTTGAGACATTTCACCTCCTTCAGTTGGCAAGCTTCTTTCATCACATGGTCTTCCTGGATCTGGATGTATATGGATTTTAGTAGATGCCAGTGATAAGCAATGCATTTTATATGAGGTTAATGTTGAAATTTCTCCCTTCAACTTCTGGTTATAATCTTTAGCTGCTTTTTCTCATGGTATAAGCACACCCAATTTTTCAAAAGCATTAGCTTTCAATAGATGAATGTTCATTTCTTCAGATCCACACATAATATATTTGCTGTCAGAAGTCCAATTTATCTAGCTACATGTTGCATTCAGTTTGTGTGATAGACTTCCCTGCTTTGACTTTTGTCCACAGGAAAGATACAAATAGATTTATCAAAACTAGCAGACACAAACTCTTTCCCAATGGGAGAGTAATCCACATTAAGCACTGCAGATATATGATCATATGTACCATTACAGAGTGTCCAGTGAATGCATATCAGAAGTATACAAGTTGTAATCTTCATTTGCTGCAGTAAAAATGAAAGCTTCAATAGGGTTCCAACAAATTGCATTTGTTCTCATATCTAAGATGACCTTTTGCAGGGTAGTAGCTTGCCTCATATCATA
Source organism: Lontra canadensis (assembly GCF_010015895.1). NCBI lineage: Eukaryota > Metazoa > Chordata > Mammalia > Carnivora > Mustelidae > Lontra > Lontra canadensis. The sequence goes on along the minus strand of NW_022631004.1, from coordinate 1,559,019 downwards.
TAGTACTATGTTCTTGTTAGAAACACAACTTCCCAAGAGAAATGTCTCAATCAGGTTAAATTTGACACTACTTATATACTGTTGAATATCCAGGTCATTGAACATATAGGACTTGTTCTTTGTTCATCCCAAATGGCTACTTGCTGTCCACATGTGGCAAAAACAGCTTCTTTCCAGTGATGACCAATTCCCATATACACTGTCTTTCTCAATATTGTATGCAGTGGCTCCTTCTTTTCTCTGTAACCTGTCCATCCATTTTCCACTTCTTTACAATTTTATCATCACCAATAGTAAAAAAAGAAGTCCCACAAAAGCAAGTACATATTCCTCGCACAAAACCTCCATGTGCTTGTATTGTACAGACATATTTTCATTTAGTCAAGTTCCAAATTCTAACCTCCCCATCACATGTCCCAGAAAGGACAGTAGCCAGGATCTTTGGATACTTTGCCAAGCAATTGACTCAATCTTGGTGACCATCCAGAGAAGCAAGGAATGATTTTGCAAATATCCATTCCAGTTTGATAGTATTTAAACCTCTTAAGTATTCTTGTGGGACCTCAAAAAGATGTAAGTTAGGATCATAGTTTCCTGGAACTCTTTGTAAATCCAGCTTGGTTTTGCAGACATAGTTTTCTAGGTTCTGGCTCAGCATCTTCACCTTCATTTTGGCTCCTAATTGTCCCTTACTCCCCAGGCCTTCCCTCTGAGTTTGGGTTACCCTTCCTAATTATTTTAAAGCTCATCACTTATCCTAGCTCTCTCAATAGACCACACATTTCTCTATCTGACTTCTAAGTAGATATTTTATTTTTTTAAATTTTAGTTCCTCTTGTAAAATGATAAGATGGAGGGTGAATTTTTTATTACCTGCAGTAGGATGAGAGACTCACATTAGCATATTGGGATGTTATGACAAGATTATATACATAATCTTCTATATATGTAGATTAATCTTTTACATGGGACATATCACTAATGATTAAGTTTACTTTAGAAAACAATGTTCTTTTCTCTTGTAATGTTAAAACATGAGATGAAGATTGAAAAGAGATATATATTAACATGGTTTATTGTTCTTGGCTTTTCTATCATACATTTCATCTGGCTCCTCACAATGTAACCAATGTTTCATCTATACACTATCTAGTTAATAACAAGCTATGGTTAGTCGGGGGATGGATATGTTTGTGCATGTTATTTCAATCCTAGAAACTAGAGCAAGACCCTAAGACCTCTATTTTTTTCCCTTTCTAAATGTCAAATTCATCAAATATCAGGCATGTTATCATTTGTCTGATGAATCCTTGACATGAAGGACAGCTTGCTATTACTAATATGGAGGAAGAATCCAAACATACCTTAGCTTGGAGGCTGCTTTCCTTTTGATAGTTTAACTGATTTTTCTTTTCTCCTACTACATATAATATAGCATGTTTTGTGTATACTTGACCAAATTTTAAACTAAAGAAAAACATTTATTTATGTATTTTTATTTGTCTGGGCTTTAGCATTGAACAGGAAATCAGAAAAAAAAAGGAAGTCAGAAAAAAGTATTGGATAGGTAATCAAGAAAAAAAATTAGTATTGGATAAGAAATAAGAAAAAAAATTTAAAAAGTGTTGGATAAGAAATCAGAAAAAAATATTTTTATTTCTCTGTACTTTAGTATTGGATAGGAAATCAGGGAAACAAACAAACAAACAAACAAAAACAACCCAGTGATTAAATTCAAATATTGGCATATTATTCTTACACTGATAGGAAGGTAACTGCCACATATAAGCTCAAACCAATAGTTTGGTTACATGACAAATCCATTAAAAAGGGAAAGCTAATCAATTTTTACCTGCTTTCTAAAAAACATGTTGGTACCACCTTGACACATTTACTTTAAAAAGACTTTATTTCAGCTATATTCAGAGCACATCTACATACTCTGAATAACTCCCTCTAAGTAAAAATTCATATCCAATTTGGGAAGTATTACTGGATGACATCAACTGAGACTACATTGTAAATATTAATATAATTCATATATTATATTCATAGAGATGAAGAAATAGTTTAAAATTCAGAACCAGGGGTCTCTAGGTGGCTCAGTCATTAAACATCTGCCTTCAGCTCAGGTCATGATCCCAGGTCCTGGACTGAGCCCTCTATGGGGCTCCCTGCTCAGTGGGAAATTTGCTTCTCCCTCTCCCATTCCCCCTGCTGTGTTCCCTCTCTTGCTATCTCTCTCTGTGTCAAATAAATAAATAAAATCTCTAAAAAAGTAAAATAAAATTCAGAACCAGTCTACAAATTTTATTTCCTATGTTAATTTCTTATTCTAAACACTTCCTCATGTTTTAAAAATGTAACTACTAAAAGAAGCCAGATTGACTCCTTCTCTCTCAGCAGACTATGTCAAAATAATATTGGGTAGTACAAGGTGCCCCCCCCAAAACAAAACAAAAAAAAACAACAACAAAAAACTGAATTAAAATTTATAACTGGAGCATAGGGGGCAAAATGGCAGAGAAGTGGGAGACCCTATTGTTAAATATCTACCAGAACACTCTGAACACCAATGAAATCAGACTGAAATGTAAGATTATACACTCCTGGATCTCTATGGGGCCAGAAAACATCAGTGGAAAGCTAAAGCAGAGGGGGAATGCTAGAATGGATATCAGAGAATAAACAGAAGGGGGAAGGAGCCACCAGAAGTGACCCATTGGATAGTAATACCTCAATAACAAAGTGCCCTGTGGTTGGGGACCAGCATTAGCTTTGAGTCTGGTTAAAGGCACTCAGAAAGAGCAAAAGAGCTTAAGGGGTAACTGGTGGAATTGGGTGGTCATGGGCATGGGTCTAAGCCCACAGACCCAGGATGGCCACCGCCAGCAACCACCCATGCCACAGTGTCCCTGAGCCTCCAGCCGCTGCTGGCACCACTGCTCAGCTGGGCACACACCCGCCCACACGGGAGAGCTTCTGGTGTGGGTGCTAGCCGGTGCTCTCTAAGTCTACAGCCTCCTGCACTTTGCACACCCTGCATGACCGCAGGCTGTGAGCATACTCCCACCTGTGCATAAGAGAGCATGGTGTGGGTGCCAGCTGATGCTCTTTAGGACCCTGGCCTCCTGCCACATGTGGAGGGTCTGGAGGCTCCCTGACAACACCTGGGAGAACCCTGCACAACCTCTAGTCAGGATCCCTTAGTGGCAGCCTTCTGCAGCCTGTGCAACCATGGGAACTGAGCGTAACCTTGTGGGCCTGGACCACAGATAGCAGTCCTGCCAAAGGCAGCCAATGGAAGTAGGCTCACTGGACCAATATTGCTTATGGTTTTAGTGGCACAGGGGTGCAGAGACAAGCGGGCAAGTCAGGCAACCACTGAGCGAGTGGCTGGGTACGCATACCACCTGTGGGAGGCTGCACTGTTCAGCAGAGTTTGCAGATGGGGAGTCTGTGTGTTCTGGACCACCCAGAGGGGAGCGGACTGAGGCTTCTCACTGAAACAGAGGTCAAGGTGCAGTTTGCTTTCCACTAAACCTCAGAAAAGCCTCAAAAAGCTGCAAAGAACAAAAACCTCTAGAGAACAAAAGCCTGAAAAACCAGTTTCCACAGAACCCAGCCCCTTTATAGGGGGCAGGACAAAAAAACCCAAGCAAGACTGACTGAAAAACAATGCAGCAGGCCTCTTTCCCAGAAGGCAAGCCAAAAGAATGAGAGGACAACTGCCACAGGGTCTCCATAAAACTGAAAAACCCCAACATCAGGGGAAAACAATATATTATACTCACGGTATTGTCCTAAAACCTGTATATTTTATAGATGCAACTTTTTATTTTTAATTCATTCTCATTGTCTTTGTTCTTGTTAATTTTTTTAACCTACTTACCACTACAACTAGATGTTTATACAAGATATTTCATAATAACCTTTTTTTAACGTGTGTTTTTTAACTTTCTTTTCTATTTTTAAAAATATATGTACAGATAGGAGATTGAAGGTAATCCTCTTTCCCTAATCAATACTACCTCATATATAAACCAGGTTTAATCTCCCTTTATCTCTGGAAAGTTGAGTCCTTTAACAAAGATATTCAAGATACGCCAGGGAGAACCAAAATAACCTTCTTTGCCCATATCGAGGATTTATAACCACATCTTCTTCTGTTAGTGTTTCTGAGTATTTGTTTTTGTTCTGGTATTATATAAATCTTATCTTTGGGGTTCATTTTGGCTGGGTTCTGTTTTATTTTTCTTGTCATTTACTTTTGTCAGTCTTTTTGTTTGTCCGTTTTTGTTTGTATACCTTATAAATCTTACTTCTGGGCTCATTCTGGCTAGGTTTTCTCTCTCTCTCTTTCTTTTTCTTTTTTCTTTCTTTTTGGTGGTGACTTCTGATTGCTCCAAAATGTTCCAGGGTTCATCTTGCCTGAATCAGTGGCTGATATATTCAGCTACACATTCCCTCAACCACCTCTCACCAAAATGAGTAGGAGGAGGAACACCCAACAGAGGAAAAATTCAGAGACTGTGCCCTCTCCATCAGAGTTATTGGGTATGGAAATAAACAGTATGTCGGAAAGTGAATTCAGGGTAATTATCTAGGCAATGGCTACATTGGAGAAAACCATTAGTGACAACATAGAATCTCTAAGGGCAGAAGTGAGAGCCTAGCCAACAGAAGTTAAAAAATGCTATCAATGAGATCTAATCTAATCTAAATACACTAACAGCTAGGGTAATCAAGGCAAAAGATAAAATTAGTGATCTAGAGGACAAAATGATAGAGAAAAAGGACAAGGAGAAGGAACAAACAGCTTAGAAGCCATGAAAACAGAATTAGGGAAATAAATGATGCCATGAAATGTTTCAACGTCAGAATTACTGAGATCCCTGAGGGGGTGGAAAAAGATAGAAGACTAGAAGATACAATTGATCAAATTCTGGATGAAAAGTTTTCCAGTCCGGGGAATGACACCAGTGTTCATGTCCTACAGGCAGAAAGAATACCCACCAAGATCAGCGAATCTAGAAAGACCTCAAGGTATTTAATTGTGAGACTCACAAATCATAATTTTAGACAAGAGCTTCTAAAGGCAGTTGGGGGGAAGAGATTCCTTACATACAGAGGAAGATCCATCAGAATAATGTCAGACCTGTCCACAGAAACCTGGCAAACCAGGAAGGGCTGGCAGGACATAATCAGGGCACTAAATGAGAAAAACATGCAGCCAAGAATACTTTATCCAGCAAGGCTGACATTCCAAATGGATGGAGAGATAAAGAGCTCCCAAGACCAACAAGGTTTAAAAGACTATGTGACCACTAAGTCGGCACTACAAGAAATATTAAGGGGAGGTTTTATAAAAGAAGAAAGAACCCAAGAGTGACATAGAACATCAATTTACAGAGACAATCTGTATAAACAAGGAATTCACAGGCAACATAATGTCAATAAAAAACATATCTTTCAAGAATCACTCAATGTGAATGGCCTAAATGCTCCCATAAAATGGCACAGGGTTGTAGACTGGATAAAATGATGGGACCTGTTCATATGCTGTCTACAAGAGACCCATTTGAAACCTAAGATACATCCACACTGAAAGTGAAGGGATGGAGAAGCATCTTTCATGCCAACGGGCCTCAGAAGCAAGCTGGGGTAGGGATTCTCATATCAGATTATCTCTGACTGTAGTCAGAGATAAAGAAGGACACTAAATCATTTTTAAAGGCTCTATCCACCAAGAAGACCTAACAGTTGTAAATATTTATGCCCCCAATATGGGAGCAACCAACTACATAAGCCAACTGTTAATCAAAATAGTCATATCAATATGAATACATTAATAGTAGGGGATCTTAACATGTCACTCTCAGTAATAGATCATCCAAGCAGAAAATCAGTAAAGAAACAAGAACTTTGAATGACGCATTGGACCAGATGGACTAATACTCCATTGTATATATGGACCATATCTTTTCTATCCATTCGTCCGTTGAAGGGCATCTTGGCTCTTTCCACAGTTTGACAACTGTAGCCATTGCTGCTATGAACATTGGGATACAGATGACATTTCTTCTCACTACATCTATTTTTGGGGGGTAAATACCCAGTAGTGCAATTGCAGGGTCATAAGGTAGCTCTACTTTTAAAATTTTAAGGAATCTCCACACTGTTTTCCTAAGTGGCTACACCAACTTGCATTCCCACCAACAGTGTAAGAGGGTTCCCCTTTCTCCACATCCTCTTTCAACACTTGTGGTTTACTGTCTTGTTAATTTTGGCCATTCTAATTGGTGTAAGGTTGTATCTAAATGTGGTTTTGATTTGAATTTCCCTGATGGCTAATGATGATGAACATTTTTTCATGTGTCTGTTAGCCATTTGTATGTCTTCTTTGCACAAGTGTCTGTGCATATCTTCTGACCATTTTTTGATGCAATTATCTGTTTTTTGGGTGTTGAGTTTGAGGAGTTCATTATAGATCGTGGATATCAGTCCTTTGTCTGTAGTGTCATTTGTGAATATCTTCTCCCATTCCGTGGGTTGCCTCTTTGTTTTGTTGACTATTTCCTTTGCTGTGCAGAAGCTTTTGATTTTGACGAAGTCCCAAAAGTTCATTGTTGCTTTTGTTTACTTTGCCTTTGGAGACATATCTTGGAAGAAGTTTCTGTGGCCAATGTTGAAGAGGTTACGGCCTATGTTCTCCTCTAGAATTTTGATAGATTCCTGCCTCACCTTGAGGTCTTTTATCCATTTCAAGTTTATCTTTGTGTATGGTGGAACAGAATGGTCAAGTTTAATTCTTCCATACACAGCTGTCCAATTTCCCCAGCACCATATATTAAAGAGACTGTCTTTTTTCCACTGCATATTTTTTCATGATTTGTCAAAGATTAGTTGACCATAGGGTTGTGGTTCCATGGACTTGCATGTCCTGGACTCTCTACTCTGTTCCAGTGGTCTATGTGTCTGTTTTTTTCCAGTGCCATGCTGTCTTGGTGATCAAAGCTTTGTAGTAAAGCTTGAAATCAGGCAACATGATGCCCCCAGTTTTGTTTTTCTTTTTCAACGTTTCCTTAGCAATTCGGGGTCTTCTCTGGTTCCATACAAATTTTAAGATTGTTTGTTCCAGCTCTTTGAAAAATGTCAGTGAATTTTTATCAGGATGGCATTGAAAGTATAGATTGCTATGGGCAATATAGACATTTTAACGATGTTTATTTTTCCATGAGCATGGAATGGTCTTCCATCTTTTGTCTTCTTCAATTTCTTTCATGAGTGTTCTGTATTTCCTCAAGTAAAAATCCTTTACCTCTTTAGTTAGGTTTATTCCCAGGTATCTTATGGGTCCTGTGCTATAATTAATGAAATTGATTCTCTCATTTCTCTTTCTATATTTTCATTGTTAATGTATAAGAAAACAACTGATTTCTGCACATTGATTTTGTATCCTGCCACATTACTGAATTGCTGTATGAATTCTAGTAGTTTGGGGGTGGAGTCTTTTGGGTTCTTTATATAAATTATCCTGTAATCTGTGAAGAGAGAGAGTTTGACTTCGTCTTTGCCAATTTGAATATCTTTTATTTCTTTTTGTTGTCTGATTGCTGTTGCTAGGAGTTCTAGTACTATGTTGAACAAGAGTGCTGAGAGTGCACATCCTTGTTTTGTTCCTGATCTTAAAGGGAAGGCTGTCAGCTTTACCCCATTGAAGATGATATTTGCTGTGGGTTTTACATAGATATATTTTATGAAGTTGGGGAATATTCTATCTATCCCTGTACTTTGAAGCATTTTAATCAAGAATGGATGCTGTATATTTTAATCAAGAATGGATGCTTTATCTGCATCAATTGAGAGGATCATGTGGTTCTTCTCTCTTCTCTTATTGATTTGTTCTATCATACTGGTTGATTTGTGAATGTTGAACCACTCTCACATCCCAGGCATATAAATGCCAAGTCAAGATGGATAATCTTTTAAATGTACTGTTGGATCCTATTAGCTAGGATCTTTTTGAGAATCTTTGCATCCATATTCATCAGTGATATTGGTGTGAAATTTTCCTTTTTGGTGGGGTCATTGCCTGATTTGGGGATCAGGGAAATGCTGGCTTCATAAAAAGAGTCTGGAAGTTTTCCTTCCCTTTCTATTTTTTGAAATAGCTTCAGGAGAATAGATATTATTTCTTCTTTGATTGTTGGTAGAAATCTCTAGGGAATCTGTCAGGTCCTGGGCTCTTGTTTTTGGGAAGGTTTTTGATCACTGCTTCAATCTCATTACTAGATATTGGTCTATTCAAGTTGTCAATTTCTTCCTGATTCAGTCTTGGAAGTTTATAGGTTTCCAGAAATGCATCCATTTCTTCTGGGTTGCTTAACTTATTGGCATATAACTGTTGATAATAATTTCTGATGATTGTTTCTATTTCCTTGGTGTTAGTCATGATCTCTCTCTTTTCATTCATAATTTTATTAATTTGGGTCCTTTCTCTTTTCTTTTGGATTACTTTGGCCAATTTTTTATTGGTTTATTGATCTTATTGATTCTTTTAAAAAACACCTTCTAGTTTTTTTGATGTTTTCTACTGTATATCTAGTTTCTATCTCATTCATCTCTGCTCTAATCTTAATTATTTCTCTTCTTTTGTGTGGGGTTGGCCTAATTTGTTGTTGGTCTTCCAGTTCTTTAAGGTGCAAAGAGAGTTGGTGTATTCCAGATTTTTCAATTTTTTTGAGAGAGGCTTGGATAGCTATGTATTTCACCCTTAGGATTGCCTTTGCCATATCCCATAGGTTTCGGACAAAGTGTCTTCATTCTTATTGGTTTCCATGAATTGTTTAGGTTCTTCTTTGATTTCCTGGTTGATCCAAACATTCTTAATTAGGGTGGTCTTTAGCTTCCAAGTGTTTGAGTTCCAGTTTCAAATCATTGTGGTCTGAGAATATGCAGGGAATAAACTTAATCTTTTGGTATCGGGTGAGCCCTGATTTGTGACCCAGTATGTGGTCTATTCTGGAGAAAGTTCCATGTGCGCTTGAGAAGAATGAGTACTTTTTTGTTTTAGGGTAGAATGTTCTGTATATATCTATGAGGTCCATCTGGTCCAATGTGTCATTTAATGCTCTCGTTTCTTTGTTGATTTTCTGCTTGGATGATCTGTCTATTGCTGAGTGGTATGTTAAGATTCCCTACTGTTAATGTATTCATATTAATGTGACTCTTTTTTGAACTCCCATTAATATTTCTTGTAGTGCTGGCTTGGTGGTCACATAGTCTTTTAAACCTTGTTGGTCTTGGGAGCTCTTTATCTCTCCATCCATTTGGAATGTCAGCCTTGCTGGATAAAGTATTCTTGGCTGCATGTTTTTCTCATTTAGTGCCCTGATTATGTCCTGCCAGCCCTTCCTGGTTTGCCAGGTTTCTGTGGACAGGTCTGACATTATTCTGATGGACCTTCCTCTGTATGTAAGGAATCTCTTCCCCCCAACTGCCTTTAGAAACTCTTGTCTAAAATTATGATTTGTGAGTCTCACAATTAAATACCTTGAGGTCTTTCTAGATTCATAGATCTTGATGGGTATTTTTTCTGCCTCTAGGACATGAACACTGGTTCCATTCCCCAGATTGGAAAAATTTTCATGGAGAATTTGTTCAGGTATATCTTCTAGTATTCCTTCTTTCTCTTCCCCCTCAGGGATCTCAATAATTCTGATGTTGGAATATTTCATGGCTTCATTTATTTCCCTAATTCTGTTTTCATGGCTTCTAAGTTGTTTTTTCCAAGCCTCTTCCTGATCCTTTTTATCTCTCAGTTTGTCCTCTAGATCACTAATTCTATCTTCTGCTTTAGTTACCCTCTCTGTTAGTGTATTTAGATTAGATTGGATCTCATTGATAACATTTTTAACTTCATCCCAGGCAGCTTTCACTTCTGCCCTAATTGATTCCATGTTGTCTCTAATGGTTTCCTTCAACCTAACCATTGCCTGGATAATTGCTACCCTGAATTCATTCTCTGACATGCTGTTTACATCCATATCCAATAACTCTGATGGAGAGGGTACAGTCTCTGAATTTTTCCTCTGCTGGGTGTTCCTCCTCCTAGTCATTTTGGTGAGAGGTGGTTGAGGGAATGTGTAGTTGAATATATCAACAGTGATCCAGGCAAGGTACACCCTGGAACCCTTCTGAGCATTCAGAAGTCACCACCAAAAAGAAAGAAAAAAGAAAAAAAAATGAGAGAGAGAAAGAGAGATGTACGGGAAAAAAAAAAAAAAAAAGGGAGAGAGAGAGAAGACCACCCAGAATGAGCCCCAATGGTAAGATTCATAAGGTATATAAACAAAAAAGGACAAACAAAAGACTGACAAAAGTAAATGACAAGAGAAAAGAAAAAAAAAAAAAAAAGAACCCAGCAAAAATATACCCCAAATATAAGATTTATATAATACCAGGAAAAAAAAAAAAATACACAGAAACACTGATAAAAGAAAAAGATGGGAGGGTGGTCATAAATCCTCAATGTGGGCGAGGAAGGTTATTTTGATTCTTTCTGGGTGTATCTTGATATATTTGTTAAAGGACTCAACTTTCCAGAGGTAAAGGGAGATTAAACCTATTTTATATATGGGGGTAGTATTGATTAGGGAAAGAGGATTGCCTTGAATCTTATATCTGTATATTAAAAAAAAAAACAAAAAACAGAAAATAAAAGAAAAACACAGATATATGTATGGAAATAATTCAATTTAAAAGGGTATTATGGGGTGGGGGGCGCCTGGGTGGCTCAGTGGGTTAAAGCCTCTGCCTTCAGCTCAGGTCACAGTCTCAGGGTCCTGGGATCGAGCCCCGCATCGGGCTTTCTGCTCAGCGGAGAACCTGCTTCCTTCTCTCTCTCTGCCTGCCTCTTTGCCTACTTGTGATCTCTGTCAAATAAATAAATAAAATCTTTAAAAAAAAAAAAGATTTTATTTATTTATTTGAGAAAGAGACAATCAGAGAGAGAGCATGAGCGAGGAGAAGATCAGAGGGAGAAGCAAACTCCCCATGGAGCTGGGAGCCCCATGCGGGACTCGATCCGGGAACTCCGGGATCATGACCTGAGCTGAAGGCAGTTGTCCAACCAACTGAGCCACCCAGGTGTCCCAATAAATAAAATCTTTTAAAAAAAAAGGGTTATTACAGAATATGCTGTATTGAACTAGATGTTGTGGCAAGTAGTTTAAAAACATTAAGCAGGACAAGAATAGTGAGAATGAGTTAAAAATAAAAGTTGTATATATGAAATATACAGGTTATAGGGCAGTACCGGGAGCTTAATATATTGTTTTCCTCTGATATTCGGGTTTTATAGTTTTATGGGGACACTGTGGTAGTTGTTCTCTCATTGTTTTGTCTGGCTTTCTGGGGAGGGGCCTGCCGTGTTCTTTTTCAGGCAGTTTTGCTTGGGTTGAGTCCTTCTGCCCCCTATCATGGGGCTGGGCTCTGGGGAAACCTGGTTTTCAGGCTTTTGTTCTCTGGGTTTTTTTTCCCTTTGCTGGCTTTTTGTGGCCTTTTGGAGGTTTAGTGGAAAGCAAACTGCACCCAGACCTCTGTCTCAGAGAGAAGCCTCAGTCTGCTCCCCGCTGGGTGGTCCAGAACACACAGACACCTCCTCTACAAACTCCACCGAGCTGTGCAACCTCCCATGGGCAGAGCACGTCCCCTGCCACTGTCTTAAGGGTTGCCTTAAGTGTCTGCTTGTCTCTGTACCCACGTGCCACTAAAACCATGAGCGATACTGGTCCAGGGAGCCTGCTCCCTGTGGCTACCTTTGCCAGGACTGCTGTCTGCGGTCCAGACCTGAGTTTGCCACTGTGGGAGATTGCACTGAGTTCCTTTTGGGTCTGGCTGGCAGAGTCCAGACCCTTGGCTGGTCCTAGACACTATGGGCTAGCTCCAGGATGGAGCTTTCTCAGGGCGAGTGGGAGTGGGTCACACCCTGGTTACACAGTGCACAAAAGTTCTAGGGAGCACAGGCTGGTGCCATCACTAGACTCCCTTATGTGGGGGCAGGAGTGTGCCCAGCTAAGTCATGATGCAAGCTGCAGAACCCCAGGGGTTCCGCCGCACTCTCTCTCTGGCACGGGTGGTCACAGGCGGTGGCCATCCTGGGACTGTGGGTTTAGATCCGAGCCCATGACTGCCCGATTCCACCAGTTGTCCCTTAAGATCTTTTGCTCTTTTTGAGTGCTTTTACCCAGACTCCAAGTTAACCCCAATCACAGGGTACTTTCGTATTGGGGTATTACTTTCCAGTTGGTCTCTTCTGGTAACTCCCTCCCTCTTCTGCTTACCCTGATATCAGTCGAATTATTCCCACTCTACTTTACCTCTCCACTGCTGTCATCTTTCCCCATAGAGATCCAGAAGTGTATAATCCTACATCCCAGACTGATTTCATGGGTGTTCAGAGAGTTCTTGTAGATAATTAGCTCACTTTAGGGAACCAGTTGAAAAAGGGTTTCCTACTTCTCTGTCATCTTGCCCTTCCTCCCCAACATTTATAACATTTATAACCTGTTTAAAATCATATTCATCAGCTTAAAACTAGAACTAAATTAAAGCCAGAAAACTTCAAGAAGAAAACATTTAAGAATACGCTGAAACTTTGGAAAAACCAAAGCTTTCTTAGGTAGGACAGAAAAATATTAAATAAAATTTAAAATTGTATATTACACATGATCAGATTAATCTTGCCTTCTCTTTGAAAGACACTGTTAAGAAAATAAAGATAAAATACATCTCCAAAAACAGACTTACATTATATCCAAAACATACAAAGAACTAACATACCTAAATGATAGGACAAACAATGCAATACAAATGAGTAAAATAACTGATATTTTATTAAAAATCATATAGAGATAGCAAATAAGGATGTAAATAAAATGGCCCTCAAAATCATTAGTCATTCAGGAAAATATAATTAAAACTACAATATGCCATTACATGCTCACAAAGATCCAGAGCAAGTATAGCCCTCAAGCACTGTTGGTGAAAAATGCAGAAGTTACTATTACTTTAGAAAATAGTCTTATCATTGGGGAGAGTATGTGCTATGGTGAGTGCTGTGAAGTGTGTAAACCTGGCGATTCACAGACCTGTACCCCTGGGGAAAAAAATATATGTTTATAAAAAATAAAATTAAAAAAAAAAAGAAAAGAAAATAGTCTTATAATGTCTACTACAGTTAACCATATACTTATGATACTACCTAGCAATCTTTCTTGTGTATTTTTACTCAGGAGAATAAAAAATTCACATCTACTCAAAATTTTGTAGGTGAATAACTAATCTCTGAAGAAATGCTTAGTTTTGAAGAAATTCTATTTTTTGCAATTTTTACTATATTTTGTGTTAATATTAACAATCCATGTTCTTAAAGAAACAAAGATAGGTTTATTTTCTTGTGTGGGTTAGACAATTTTATAACTTCTGAGCTGGACAATAATTCAAAAAACAAAAGGTAAAGTTTTGTTTGTTCACATGTAGATATGATTATAAAGGATATGACCATATGAGTTAAATTTTCATTGATAAACCTGAAATTCTCCAAAACTTTCCTGTAACTCTCCATGCCATTAATGATTTGTTCTTTCTAATTAAGGAGTACATAGAATTAGCATATTTTAATGATTATCTCTTTTTTAAGAAAGCAAAACTAAAATTTGCAAACATCTCTTTGGTAAGACAATTTATTTCAGAAATAGAATGTGTGATGCTTAGTAATTTACTATGAAAAATATCTTTCCATAGAGTGTGCTTATTTACCATGTAATCTTGCTATTAGAATGTAGAAACTTGATTAAACCTGCCAAAAAGTGGTAACATAATTAGAAGTGTTATAATTTTTTATTAAAATTAATTAAATTTAATTAAAATGGCACATATTCTCTGCGCTGAAACATACATACACACACGCACATGTGCACACACACATACACATCTCAAACCAACAGTTCACTTTAAAGGGCAATAGCCATATTCTTGCCTAAAGAGTTGACTGCGACCTTTGGACAAACTCTAGATTTGAGGAAAAAGTCATCTTGCAAGCAAATAGATAATGTTAATTGAAGTGATACTTAAATTTATTCATTCATCTATTTAACAAATATTTATTCCACGCTTGTTTTGTTCCAAATATTGTTCTAGTTTCTGAGAAGTAAATAAATAATATAATTTTAAATAGTGCTAATTTCTATGATGGAATTAGACAAAAGTAAGCATATGAAGAGTAACAAAACAACTCACTGAGAGGAGTTGTTTAAGCAAAGAGATGAGTGATGAGAAGCCCAGATTACCTCATCAATTTCTTTAGGAAACTGGTTGTCCACTTTCAACTAAACATCACAAACTTAATGTGTCCAAAGATAAAGTCTTCAACCTGAGAAACTATTTCACTGTCCATTGCCTCTAACTGCTCTCAATTCATGGCCTAATTATGATGTTATTTCACATTATTATGCTATTAATCTGACAACTATTAGGTAAAAACAGTATCATGGGTACCAAATAGGATAAGATAAGCGGCAGATGTCCCTAGGGTAGTTTAAATATAAAATAAAAGGCCAAATGAACTGATAATTATTTGAGAAGGCCATATATTAATTTTCTCTAATATTCTTTGGTTATGGTTAATTCATACTTGCTGAGTGCAAAATAGTGAGGTAGGAGACATGTTAAGAGTAACTCTAGATTTGAAATTGCAATTAAAATCTTTAGATTTGTAATTCTCTTTTAAGCCTTGAGAATTTACATGACCATTTCTTTCTAAAAATACCATAAGCTCAAAATCTAGATGTGCAAATTTAAATGGCATTGTGAAATGAACCTTTTTAAAAGCATCATAGATTCAGTCTAAGGCTTAAATTCTTATTTAAAAGTGTGGCAACTTTGTAATAGCTATTCACCTAATCTAATGAAATAGCTATTACATTGATAAAAATGTGTTGTTTAATAGAAAATTATATCAGTTGCTTTAATATTTACTTAGAACTAAGCATCATCAGCCAAAAAAAAGACATGCCCATTTTAAGTATTCCAATCATTTTGCCCTTCATCTTGTCAGAAACCTGATTGTGCTTGTGTGTAATGTTTTTAGTTTAGACTTAACCTTCATTTACCTTAAAATTTGAATCAATTTTTCAGCCTATTCCTCCAAGCTATTTATTTTTCTAGTGTGACTATCAGCCAAATGCAGGAATATTTAGCATCTTTGACCCATACTTTAGAATTCTAATAAATAATTGTCCCTATTTGAGGATTTAACTTGTTAAGTATGTGCACACACACACACACACACACACACACACACAAATTGGACTCTGAGTCACATGTAGAAATGTTTCTATAAATATTCTTGAGAATATTGTGGTTCTCTACAATTTGTTATAATCAAAACTATTAAATGTTAATTTAATTGTTGCTAATTAATTTGTTGGGAAACCTTAATCAAGTATTCCAAAAATGGCCCAAGTCATAAGTAACAGTCAAGCTCCATGAGATCAAAATTAAACTCAAGATACCAAAACCCATCTCCTGAGGATGGCCTTCATGAGTCAAGCCCAACTTATTTTTTATCTGGCAGAGCTCTATGTCCTGTTAAGGCTATCACTGAATATAATTAGCTTAAAAAAAATAAGCCCACTTATGCAGTGGCTCTGAGTTTCCGGTATGTTTTTTACATGCTTTTTACACAAGCAGCATCAATGGATTCAATCAGACTAAATTAGCATACTCCTCATGGAGAGATAGCCATAATATGAAATCAACAGTCAGTGTGATATTCTCTTATTTTGGAGGATATTGTTGAACTCCTACCTAAACACTCTTCCCACACATTTGACCAAATGTAGATTCTTGAGAAGGTTAACATTTTAGGAAATTATTTTCATAACATAATTTTCACAGTTCTATGAAAAACAACTCAGATTACATGAAAAGTGAAAAAAAAAAAGAAGAGGAAGAAGCAATGGAAGAAATTAAAACAACTGATTTCTATTGTTTTGCAGGGTCCTCAAATTACTCATGATTAGTGAAATTAGAAACTTAGAAAGTGGCCTCAATCCTTTCTAGAATATAAACATCCTAGAGAAACATTAAAAATATTAGTTGGAAAATAAATATATGGCCATCTTCCATTTAGCCTTGGATTTTATTGATCTAAACAAAGATTCAAAACAATGGGTTGAATAAAAGTGAAGGAGAAGGTAACTAAGAAATGGGACAACCTTATAAAACCTATAAATTACTTATTTTGAAATGGGAAAAATACAAGTATTATGAAAGGCATTCAGAGATGTTTCAGGTACTTTAAGTAGTTTTAATAATATGGGCATAGAACATGTTTTCAACACTTAGATTAAAAAAAAAAATGCTGTCTTGCTAATATTTGGTTTAACTATAAGGCTCATAATGGTTCCACAAAACCTTATTACATGCAGTCATGCTGTGATAAGGAAAGCTCTGAAAACAATTCTGAAATTAAAATGGTGCAAATTAATCCTAGGAAAATTCTACAACAGTAGGAAGTAATATCAGAACAAAAGAAGCTAATATAGTATTCATATATTAATTTAATTCTTAGATTATTTAATTTTAATTATTTATATATTATAAGGTCCATGGGTACTGGAAAAAGAAGCAAGAATAGAAACTATGAAGATTTGGGAAGACCTTGGAATTTGCCTTTGTTTTAAAGGATTTGTTTTCCATATTCTTCCTTACTTTGTTTTATTTTTAATTCCCAGCATCAGATATCCACACCTTTAGCAGAATTGAAATTCTAATAGAGACACCTCTGAAGAGACATAATGGAGTATTCCTATACTAAGGCATTGATTCAGTGGTCTCAGAAGGAAGAAAAGCTTAGAGTCCAGGAAAATATGTTTTCTGGTTGGTAATATATTAGGTATATTTTAGGTGTATTTTATATACCTAATATATCATCTAATATATAGTATATAGATGATGTACCTAATATATGAACTACATATAATTCAGTATAGTATGATTTTTATTTACTGTATTAATATGCTTTCAAAGCCACCAACAAATTGAAGTAGTTCAATTTAGATTTACTAAATGATGTAGCACAAAAAGTATCTTTTAATTACATGCTAGTAATTCTTTCTCAAAGTTATCCTCTATCTCCAATGGAATTAAATGGCTATTCAAGATTTAGACTAAGTTAATAATATTTGACTGGGGAATATTAGAGTCATCTAGGTCCTTTATATATGATTGCTGCTTCCTATAAGACTGACAGGAGCTCATTAAGCTAAATCCTACTCTAAATCTTGTTTCTATTTCTCTTTCCTTCATCTTGCTTGTGAATACCCTCTTATGGCTTGAGACAGAAAGACCAAATTTTCTTTAATCCCTTTATCTCAAGGTTAAATTTTCACAGTTAGACTGAGGTAGTGTATCTGGTGGTTAAGAGCTCTGACACAAGAAAGCTAGATCATCAATAAAAAAGACAAGTAACCTGGATTCAAAATCTGGATTCAAAGAGCACCTGTGTGTGTGTTTGGAAGTGAGAGCTAGCCCAATCAAATATTAAAACATAGTATAACACTCTATAACTAAAAACAATGTGGAATTGACTTATAAAGTGGTAGATCAATTGAAAAAAAATTAAAAATACCCAAATGATGAAAATATACTATATAATGTAGATGATATCTGAAGGTGGTAGCAGAAAATATTTTCAAGTAGATAATTACATTGAAAAATATAAAATTTATCCAATTCCTTACACCATATCCAAGAATATATTTTAAATGGATAATAAATCTAAACGTTAAAAATGGAGACATTCAAATATGTGTTAAGTAGTGGGTTCAACTTTGTTGGCATTTTGACTACTTTTTTGTTTTTGCTTTTGTTTTGTTTTTCAAAAGGTCCCCACCATAAAATGGTTAAAGTTGACCAGAAGAAAAACTATGGCAACATCCAGAAAGATAAGTGGTCTCACTTTTGTGAGTAAACATGATTGACTTATTACATTTTTAGCTTACAAACTGACTCATCCACCTATGCAGTGTTTCAAGGGACTCAATAGTCACTTTAACATAAAAGAGGTGGCATTGATTTTGTCATGAGAAAGTTGAGTGAGGCAGAGAAAGTAGCTGAGAAATTGTTAATGAAGAAAAAAGAAAAAAAAGGGGTAAGCTAACCATTCATGGAGACTGAAAAAGCAACAAATCATTGAACTGGGTGAGAAGAATAGTGACTTGTGTCTGAAGTTGGAGAACAATTAGAAAAAAACTCATCTGCAGTAACTGGGAAGACAAATTGTCTAATAAACTCTGTCACCTTGGAAAGACGATTTATAGGCAAAATATATAAAAGTGTCAATTTATTGGTTTTACCTGTCTATGATAAGATACAGAAAGAAAGAAGAACTAAATGATATATTCAGTTTGCAAGCAGAATTTAGATATACTAGAGCAACACCAAAATGGTAAGTGAATTTTTTTCTTATTTCCAGACCCTCATCAGTAAAAATATCACCACCAAAAAGTTAAAAAAAGTCTAATGGCAAAGATCAAATCCATGGATAAGGCTGTAAGACTTTTTTAAGACCTTTACTAAATTTGAGTTAGTGCCTACCAGCCCTTTGAGCTTTACAAAATGACTTAGAACTTTCAGTGTTTTTCCACTGAAGATTGATATATCTTTGCAGACAAAGTTCTGTCTTCATAAGAGTACAGAGGTATCTTTGAGCACATAAAGTGCACCTGAATCAGATTCATAGAAAGCTGATAGTTTTTTAAAGGAATTATACTGATGATTATATCATATGCCTGGTCTACGAGATACAGAATTTTTTTTTTTAAAGATTTTATTTATTTGACAGAGATCACAAGTAGGTGGCAGAGAGAGAGGAGGAAGCAGGCTCCCTGCTGAGCAGAGAGCCCGATTTGGGGCTTGATCCCAAGACCCTGGTATCATGACCTGAGCCGAAGGCAGAGGCTTAACCCACTGAGCCACCCAGGTGCCCCCAGAAATTCTATAAGAAGAAAAAAAAGATTTAGGCCTACAACTTTCTATTGTCAGGATACAGGTGGAGAATGCTGTTCAGCTTTTGTTTTGGTGACCTATTTTAATGTAATAAATTATTCAAACACATGATCCTGGTTTTGCTAGTCAAGAATTAGAACAGAATTTATCTGGGTGCTTCTTTTCTTCCCTATTACGTTGAATGAGATAATTCACTTGACTACAGTCAGCTTGTACTTGCACTGCTCTGCAAGGTCCAAGAAAGCTTTACTGAAGTATCTGGTACTTTGGTGCTCCTACACATGGTGTCTGCTCTGTATAGTTATTTAGACTTCCTCACATGCATATTGGGACTTGTCAACTTGATGTGCTTAGAAAGTTTTTGACTACATCTTTTGAAAAAACCCAGCCTAACCTTCTGATGATGAGGACCATGTGGCCCATTTACTTTCATTTTTAATTCATTCAAAGCTTATTTCTATTAGTTACCTTTTGTCAATATTCTCAAAATTAGAAAGTTCTAACTATCTCCTTAGTATCTTGAAATTCTAAGGTATTTACTTTGGCTTATCCTGAAAAAGAAAGGTAAAAATGATATCCCATATTGTTTATATTTAATTTTTTTTTGTTACCGAGGTGACTATTCCCATAAGAAATCTTAATATCAAATATGGGGAATAATATTGCTTTCATTTAAAAATGACTTCTATGAGAGAATTAGGATATTTTCTTTAGAAATGAAAAAGGTTTTCATGTTCCTTAATTCCTTATTTAGTTGTTCTCCAAATAATGAACCTCAAAGCATAATAATCCTTAAACTTCTCCTTAAACATCTTCAAGCTTTATTTTCCAATGTTTTATGGTATTAACTTTATAGTGTTAGATTCTAGGGTTATATGACTTACAGTGTTGCATAATTTATGCTCCAGTAGAAAATAGTTAATTATTAAAATGCTATTTTTAGGCTAATTCAGAATACTTATAGATTCTTATGTGAATCTATTTTTAAAAGGTTTTATTTACCTCAAGATATTGTTTTCAATATAATTTCTGAAATATAATATCCAACTACTTCTTGACAATTTATTCAAATTTTAACTATATGAAACAATCATTATTATGCTCTTGGATTCTATGGGCCAGAAATTTTGACAAAGAACAGTGGAAATGACTTGTTTCTTTTCACAGTATGAGGTCTAAAGTAGAAAGCAAGACCTTAAGGATTGTAATCACCATAAAGCTGGTGATTGACAGTAGCTGTTGGCTGAAAACTTACCTATTGGTGAGAAAATCAGAAGACTATAAAGAGAAACTGGGAGGTGAGAAATGGTATCTCAGTGAAATTTTAATCTATATTTCTTTTATTTTAAGGTTGATGATGAAGTTTTAGAATATAAGTGAGGTTCAGTGGGGTGAGGTCTGGAGCTGATGACCAAGAAAGAATTCTTGAGACATATTTGATGCAACATGATGGTTTATTAAAGCACAGGGACAGGACCTGTGGGTGGGAGGAAAAAGCTGCCTCCCTGGGTTGTGAGGGGAGGCAGGTTTTATACGTGGTGGTGAGGGAAGGAAAAGGGAGGTTTCAATAGAACTTTCATATGCTAAAGAGGACCTACAAGATACTGGAGGCCTTGAGGCCTTGCCATTGTCAAGGTCATTTTTCCCTCTAGCAAGGTATTAACATTAAGATAGTTGGGAGATTCCTAAAGAATGTCAGAATACATCCCACCCAGGAGTGGGGGTGAGAGAAGGTTGCTGGGTGTCAGCTTTTGCTTTGTCCTCAGCCAGCCTTCTGTTCCCACATCAGTTGGTAATTATTTTTATGTTTAAGGATAATTTTTATTTATTATTTATATCAGTTTTTAAATTTTAGAACTTATTAATATTTTCCTTCTCTTACTTTTAGAATTTCTTTATATATTGGGAACATTAATTCTTTATTAATGACATCATTTGCAAATATGTTTTCTTATTTTCCAACTGTTTTTCCATGAGAATTTTTTTTAAGATTTTATTTATTTATTTGACAGATAAAGATCACAAGTTGGCAGAGAGGCAGGCAGAGAGAGAGGGAGAAGCAGCCTCCCTGCTGAGCAGAGAGCCTGATACTGGGCTAGATCCCAGGACCCTGAGATCATGACCTGAGCTGAAGGCAGAGACTTAACCCACTGAGCCACCCAGGCACCCCCATGAAAATTATTTTTATTTTTATGTTACCAACATTACCATTCACTTTCCTTACATTCTCAGGATATTTAATGATAGACAAATTTTCACTTTCAGTAAAGGAACCTACTCATATTTTCTTCTTGTTTTTGGTATTACATAGTTTTTGCTATGTAACGAAGCACCTGACATTGAGTGGTTTAACATGGGTTGGTAATTTCTTTTTTTTCCTGTTAGCAGCCAGAGCATAAGTATTTAGAGCTTTGTAAGCTATTTGGTGCCTGTTTTGACTGCCCAGCTCTGCCATATTTTTCTGACTCCTGTTCTCTTCCAGTACCTCGGTTTTACATGTAGGGAATTTGGCATTATGCACACACTTTTTATGGTTATTTGCTTCTTAAATGGAAAGACAAAGAAACAGAGACTCTTGCTCAAAGAATAGAATAGTACAATGACTTAAACTCATCCTTGAAAACACAGAAGATGATTAACTGCAAAGTCATATCCAGGGATAAAATATGGGATCCTCTCTAAATAAGGAAAAAGTAAAATAACGCAACTGTTATTCTATGCAAAAAGTAGAATAACAAAATTATAAGACTTTTAAGATTGTAAAATTGATACTCTTCACTTCAGAAAAATTTATATTAAGTAGTAAGTATATTAGGAAAATAAAGGAAAACATTTTTATCACTGAGCCTGAATAGTATAGGTTTATTGATTTTAATTAGACTTATTGAAATTGAAATTATTATGAATCTAATGTTTAAAACATTTTTCCATAAAACAAAGATACACCAAATATATACAGCTAACAATGAAAGGCAAAAAGTGCTATGTGTTATTTTTGAAGTAATTATAAATAAATTTAAACATAAAATTTGATAAAATATTTAAGAAGTGAGAATTGTGTTATATTAGGATGGATAATTTTATAATTATTACATAAATGTGAATTAGGAAAGTCACTTTTCTAACACAGTTTCTGAAAATTAATGATAATATTGGGGGGGAAGAGCTATACTATAAATCACTTGGATAGGACATAATTCCAGGTTATTAACTTTCATAGAGGAAATTATTTTAAAAATTATCTTAAAAGAGAGCATAGAAGACAGTATTCTGAAATCTTTATTTGTATTATAAAAGCATAACTAGTTATTTGTGAATGCAACTAATGCATTCAGAAACTGTCTTTAAAAATTATAAACAATTTCTATATCTGGATTCCTGCTTACATCTATTCTTTAGTGATAGTGTGTGTTTATGTTTATGTGTTCTTGTGTGTGGAGAAAAATGGTGAGAGAGAAAGAGGGGTTATATATTTCTCTTTGATAAACTGAAATTTTTTTCCACTGTGATTCTAAATCTAGTAGTTGTTCTGTAAATTCCTATAATGGTACCTTTATTTTCTCAATTGGAAATGATGTCCAGCTGCTCTCACAAGCTGAGAATTGGCCTAGTTAAATTCTGTAGTCAGTAATAACACTTAGTACTATGATTATTATACCTTATGATCCATACAGCCATTAACTTTCAGTTTATATGATAATCTTGGTGTTAATGGGAAATACTTCAGTCAATTTAATTTTTCTCTTCCATATTGAGAGAGATACTAATACCGAGGTTTATTTTAATTATTCACAGTGATTAAAATTGTAACTAATTTTGACAAAATAAATAGTTCTCAAAATGTGACTCATTTTTCTAAAAGACTAGTGGTCTTTGGTCAAATTTATTATCTCATAGAAAAAGCAAAACCTAAAGTCTAACTGAGATATGCTTGTTGCTTGTTTGCCAATGTTATGCTCCTTCTATGTGGTATATCAAGGACCCATAATGCCAAACATAGTTTACATGTATGATGTATTTGTTTAAACAAAGGGACCTATGATTTGTCACATGGACTTTTATTTAAAGTGACTATGAAATAACACAAATTATTTTAACAAAAGAACTCATCAAAAATAAATATTTACATTATAAAACAATTATGTTGCAATTCCACTTATACTACCATTGTTACAGCATTATTTCTAGTATTGCCTTTAGTGTTTACCCAGTGGTATATGGGAACTGGCTGACAGTAGCTCCAGTCATTTGCGCATATTGCATTCCAACTCTGTGCTTGCTAATACTCCCCATTGGTAGCTTAAAATTGGCATTTCTAGGAGTATAAATACTTCAGAAATTGTCAAATGCTGTGAATTAAGGTTCTCCAACCTATGCAGATTTCACTGTTAAATAGTCACCACCATAGCATATCACTGGGTCAACTAACTCGTTGCTTTTTAGTTTGGTCTATTGTAACATTTTTTTAAAACCATTTCTATTATGTGTCAAGCCATTTATTTAGGATATATATACTATTGACAGATTCCTTTACTTTCCATTTGTCTGAAAATGTCTTGGTTTCTTCTTCATTCTTAAAGGATATCTTTGCTAGAGTAAGAATTCTGGAATGACAATTGTTTTATTTCAATACTTGAAAATGTCATGTTACTTTCTTCTGATTGACATAGTTTCTAATGAAAGATCTGCTGCCATTTGAATTCTTTATTCCCCTTGGCAAGGTACTCTTTCTTTCTCACAGCTTTCAAGAATTTTGTGTGTGTCACATGTTTTCAGTTTGTGATAAATATTGATGTGGATTTCATTGGACTTATCCTCTTTGAGTTTGATAAGCTCTCAAATCTGTAGGTTTATGTTTGTGGGCAAATTTAGGAAATTTTCAGCCTTAATCTTTTATTCTTCCCCTTCTGTGGCATCAGTGATACAAATATTAGATCTTTTGAGAAAGTATAGGCCACCGAGTCCTGTTTACTTTTCTTTAAAGTCTATTTTCTCCCTGTTATTCAGGTTGGTTAATTTCTATTGTTCTATGTTCAAATTCACAGATTCTTCTTTCTGTACTTTCTGCTATTGAACTTATCCACTGAGATTTTTATTTGATTACAGTATTTTTCAGTTTTTTTTTTTTTTTTGAGAGAGAGAGAGAGCGTGCATGCAAGTAGGAGGGAGGGGCAAAAGGAAAGGCAAGAGAGAGAAGCTTATGCAGATTTCACCCGAGCACAGAGCCCAACAGAGGGCTCAACTAACAGCCCTGAGATCATGACTGAACCAAAATCAAGCATCAGATGCTTAACTGACTGAGCCATCCAGGTGCCCTATATTTTTCTCTTTAAAATTGCTTCTATCTTCTATTTCTTTTCTGAGACTTTCCATTCTTTACTTACCTCAAAAATGTTTACAATTGCACATTAAAGCATTTTATATGATAGGTGGTTTAAAATACTTTTCAGGTAATTCTGACATCTGTTATCTCAATGTTGGCATCTGTTGATTGCACTTTCTCATTTAAACAGAGACTTCTTTGGTTTATAGTTGATGAGTGATTCCCTCATATTCTGGATATTTGGGATGTTATGGTTGAAAAACTGGGTCTCATTAAGGGGCACCTGGGTGGCTCAGTGGATTAAAGCCTCTGCCTTCAGCTCAGGTCATGATCCCAGGGTCCTGGGATCAAGCCCCACATCGGGCTCTCTGCTCAGCAGGGAACCTGCTTCCTCCTCTCTCTCTGCCTGCCTCTCTGCCTACTTGTGATCTCTGCCTGTCAAATGAATAAATAAAATCTTAAAAAAAAAAAAAACTGGGTCTCATTAAAATATGTTTTAGCAATTTTCCTAGGATATTGTGCCAGGGAGGGAAAAAGGAACACTGTTTTTTACTGACAGGTGAAGATGAGAGTTCAACTTTCTCATCCATCCTCCTTTGACACCACAGAGAATGACAGGCTCTGCATTAGATGTCCACTGATACCATCTTGACTGAGAAGATGAGGAGTATGTCATTGTTGTTCTCAGTGTGGTCTCCACTGACTTGATAAGGAACAGGTTCATTACACTAGGTGGTAGTAAAATCCTAAATCCCCTCTGATCCTTCTCTCACAATGGGGAGAAGAAGGGATGCTCTGTTGTTGTTAGATGGGGGTAAAGTCCAGGTTCTCCACATACTCTCCACTGACATCAGAAAGGAGGAATATATTACTTCCCAGCAGGGAAAAATATCCTGAATTCCCATCCCATTTAACCTTCTCTGATACCACTCTACCAGACAGTAGACTATTAGGAATTACTTATAACAGCCTAGTGAGGATGGAGGTCTAATCTCCACTTAGTCTTTGCTGTGGGGGGAAGGGGGGCAGAGGGAGTAGTAGTACAGTATTTTTTTTGTGTGGGTGGTATTTTCCTGGTGGTATTTCCTGGAGTATTTTCACGTCTGAAAGCTTTCTGTCTTGCTTGGCTGTCACTTTTGTGGTCATTGAGCTAGAGAGAGTAGGCTTTACATGGATTTTTTGGCTTATGGCCATTGGCATTTCTAAGTTACTGATTTCATTGCTGAGTCTGAGATAAATAAAACAAAAAAGGAAACTCAGGAAAGTCTCTGCTATGTCATTTCTTGGTTGCCACACTCTCTAATAGCCTGCTTCCTTCTCTCCACATTTCAGAATCTTCTTATATTTATTCTGTATATCTAATTCCTAGAATTTTTAGCTCTACTAACTAAAGAAACAGGAAAAGTGTATTTAGTGCATGTTATCTAGAAACAATTTGTCTCACTTTTAATACCCAAGATATTGCTAAATCCAGGTAACTTTCAGGCACGTGAACATGTGTGTGTGTGTGTGTGTGTTTGTGAAAATGTATTGAGATGTAATACTGATGTACTGACACAGAGAACAAAGTAGGAAAATGTCTATGATGCAATACCAAATATGGAATTTTCAAAATGGTTTGAGGTATGACAGTACCTCAGATGAAAAATGCATTATTTGCTAATTCAGTTTAAGAATAACAACACTCATTTAGGTGTTTAGATTGTGTATTTTAAAATATCACTAAATCACTGCTTTAAAATCTCTGAACAATCTCATTTTAGAGTGTTGTACTTATGAATTCATAATTTTGTGAAGGCCTTCTCAATATCTATATGGCCTCTAGTTATGATTCTTTGGCTATGGGAACACTTACTCTTAAAATTTTATAATACAACAGAGAATGATATCCTCACAACTATATTAGCCACTAGTTATTAGGTGGGACCAGAGTAGAGGAATTAAAGTAGTTAGCTCTTGAATCAAACTGACTAAGCATTTGTTCTGACATTTCTCTCCTATCAGAATGACCTTGAGCAAGTTATTTAAACTTTCCATCATATAGTTGCCTCATCTGAAAAATGAAGATAAAAATATCCTTAAAGGATTGTAATTATATTTCAATAAGATTACATATATATATATATATGTGTGTGTATATATATATACCTTAGGCAAGGTACTGGCACATAGAAAACACTCAACAAAGATCAGCTATTAATAAATATTATTATTGTTATTATTATTACACTTAAATGTGAGCCAGTTTGTTTTCATATAACCTACCTTGAATAAATAGTTTTATTCAAATATTCAAAATTATACCCTTGTCAAATAAAGACATCATCAGAGAGAACATATTTTTGAACCTTTGTTTGTTTTTTGGGTGTTTTTGCTTTCTTTATTCTATAGTGCAACCTAGATCAAAGAATAGAATATAAATGTAAGTGAATTGCTTTAATAATTTTCTCACTTTCCAGTAAAATGGTTACACTATTGGATGCTTATTAAATGCCACAGTTTCTTCTAAGTGCTTTTTGTGGTACTATTATCTCCATTGTGTAGAATAGGCAACTGAGGCACAAAGAAGTAATGACAAAAGTCACATAACTAGGGGAGCCTGGGTGGCTCAGTCATTAAGCCTCTGCCTTCAGCTTAGGTCATTATCCTAGGGTCCTGAGATCAAGCCCCACATCAGGCTTCCTGATTGGCGGGAAGCCTGCATCTCCCTCTCCCACTCCCCTTGCTTGCATTCCTGCTCACGCGCTCTCTCTCTCTCTGTCAAATAAATAAAATCTTAAAAAAAAAAGTCACTTAACTATTATGAAGTAGAATTAGTTTGCCACAGTTTGCCATATTTTTGAGCATCACAATAAACTGTTTTGTATGTAATTTTTAAAAAGATTTTATTTATTTATTTATTTGTTTGTTTAAGAGATAGAGCAAGAGAGAGAGCAAGAGAGCACAAACAGGGGAGTAGCAGAGGGAGAGGGAGAAGCAGGCTCCTCACTAAGCAGAGAGCCCCATGTGGGGTTTTATCCCAGGATCCTGAGATAATAACCTAAGTTGGAAGCAGACACATAACCAACGAAGCCACCCAGGCACCCCGTTTTGTATTGAATTCTAATACGATCTTAAATCCTTTAAAATTATAAATCAGGAAAAATTATGTATTATTATTTTATCATACTATATAATTATTCACATTGGACTAAATGTAAACAATGAGAAATCAACACAAATGAAAATTATTACATATATTTAATCCATCAATGAAACAATAATATAGGAAATGTCAAAATTTGAAAAACATTCTCATTAAATAATAGAAATATAATTATTAAAATTTTCAAATTAGACTCTGTGTTTTAAGAAAACAAGTAATTTCAGGAGTACCTGAGTGGCTCAGTTGGTTAAGTGTCTGCCTTCAGCTCAGGTCATAGTCCCTAGGTCCTGTGATCTAACCCTACATTGGGCTCTGCTAAGCACGACATCTGATTTCTCCTTCTCCCTCTTCCACTCTCCCTGCTCATTCTCTCTCTCTCTCTCTCAAATAAGTGAATAAATAAAATCTTTAAAAATAAAAAGAACACAAGTCATTTCTTATTTTTCTGTATTTATGTATACAAACATGTATATAATTTATATTTATATATGTATGTACATATATATATATATATATTCTAGCTATCTCCTTTAAAAAATGCCACAACAAAACTATTGCTTTTAAAATTATTTATAATAATTTTGTTTTATTTTAAAGGGATAGCCAGATTTTTATATATACATATATATATATATATAAAATACAAATTACATATATATTATTTTAAAACAAACCTCAAAAAAATAGTGTTCTCTTATTTAATTCTAACTTGCAAACCTAGAGTAACTACAATGGTTACTATTGTGTTTCATTACAAATATATAAACTTTAAAAAAATATGCAATTTTTTATATTTAGAATTTAAATATACTTCAAATTTCTTTTTTCACCAATTGGCAATGAAATATTGAAATCTACGCAGCAATCTTTTTGAGGGCTTTTTAAAATTTTCACTATGTAAAAATAGATTTATTAGAGTTGAATAATTCATTAACCAAAGCAATGGTAAAATAATTAAGTTGACAATGTATCAGAAAAATTGTTACCAGAAAAATTATGAGCCATTTATTATATCAGTTTGTTGTATTTCTCATCATTTTGGCATATTACTTGTTGATGATCTGTTCTCTCATAGTGCGAAAACTATAACATTTTGTGATTTAAATAACTTTCATCGTAACAGCATGAAGTTTTATCAACCTATTATATCAGCAATACAAAAATGCATTTTGACATGTACTAATTTGTTTAAAATACCATAGTTAAATTACTTAAATAAAAGTTAAAATGTTTTTATTCAGTTTTGCAAGATTATTTGAATTGCATTTTTTTTGAGAAGAAAAGGATTCTTTAGAGGTTATATATTTTTCTGTTCTTACTTTGTGTTGTGTATATAGTACCTATTTTATATTTTTGTTTCAAGAAATGAAACAAAAATTTGTTTGGAAAGTCATCCACATCTGAGAAAAATCAGGTACAGAGTTATGAAAATCCAATTCACAATGACATCATCATAATGATAGCAACACTAATATTATAGTGATGAATAGAAAAAAAGTCAAGAGGATATTTGAAAGGTTGAAGGTTAAAACAGGATTTTTAAGATGATGCACATATTTTAGCAGCCTATTCCAACATCTTTATTTTACAAATAGGAAACCTGACACTGGTTGTGGTTTATCGTGGTTCATGGCTTATCAGTAAATTTTATTCTTCAAGTTGTTTATCTCTGTTAGTACAATTAATGATTCTCTTTCACCTTGACAATGCCTAAACTGCACAACAAAAATGGTTGTATGGAACTGAATTAAGAATAACTAAGTAGATCCAAAAACACTACTTGGGAAAAAAAGAAAGTTTTTCCTATACTCTACCTCCCTCTAGGCAAGAGTGGCAACAGGGAGAAGTTTGACACAGAATTCCAAGTAAGTGGTGATACTGACCTTCATGAGACTGATACAAATTATGTGGAAAGAAGGGATGAATCTGAGATGTGGTCTTGAGGTAAAAGAAGCAGATTTGCTGACACAATTGGATGAAGGGGAGCTAAGGAAAAGGAGGAATAAAAGATGATAGGCTTCTCTCATTTGGCATGAGAAATTGGTATCATTTATTGAGACAAGTAGACTCTAACTACAATAGTTTCAGAAAAGGAAAGAGTTCAATTCTAGTCATAATTTCAGAAGTATTTGTGACAGTAAAATGGAGAGGTCACTTAAGTAGTTGGATGTAGAAGCCTAAACCACAGAGAAGTGGTTTTTATGCAGAGCATCTGTTCAAGTGTCACAATCCTAATGATATGATTCAAATAAATTGAGGTAAATATGATCAATCAAAAGAGAAAATACAGATTTTTCCCCAAATGAAAGTCATAGTAATGATGTTATCTTAATAATATATTAATATATTACATTAGTATTAATGCTGAATATTAATTTATATGTTTATAAAATGACAGTATTAACACTATAAATTTTAATATATTAACATTTAATACTTATTAATATTTAATTAATGTTAAAACTGCAATAATTGATATAGCTTGGTGGAAATTCAAGGCTCTAAGGATAAAGAGAAAATTTTTATTAAGATCTACAGGGTAGGGGCGCCTGGGTGGCTCAGTGGATTAAAGCCTCTGCCTTCAGCTCAGGTCGTGATCTTAGGGTCCTGGGATCGAGCCCTACATCGGGCTCTCCGCTCAGCAGGGAGCCTGCTTCCCTTTCTCTCTGCCTGCCTCTCTGCCTACTTGTGATCTCTGTCAAATAAATAAAATCTTAAAAAGAAAAAAGATCTACAGGATAGATTAATACATGTCAAAAAGCTTAAGGAAACAATTTATTTCCAAGAGAATATGGATCAATTAAATTAAAAATTAAATCTACGAGAGAAAAAAACTCTAGACCCCAATAATCTCAGGTATACAAATTTCATAGTAGAAAAACATTCATAAGTACATTTTAAATTGACTAAGGTTTAATCCATTTTTAAAAATGAATAGTCATTACTGTATCTTATCTCATAATTCTCAATTGTTTTACCAGAAAAACAGAAATTTAAGGAAAACTGACAGGTACAAAATTGGAGTGGAAGATTTAAACCACGTCTTTGCCATCAAATACTATGTGGAACCATATGAAATTGACAATATTTGACTATTCTGATCTATAAAATATGCAAAGTAACCAATTAAAAAGAAACATTACAGAGTTTAAAGAACACATTTAGAACTTCACTCTATTTAAAAATAATAAAAAGGGGCCCCTGGCTGGCTCGGTGGGTTAAAGCTTCTGCCTTCGGCTCAGTCATGGTCTTAGAGTCCTGGGATGGAGCCCAGCGTCATGGGCTCTCTGCTCAGCGGGGAGCCTGCTTCCTCCTCTCTCCCTGCCTGCCTCTTTGACTACTTGTGAGCTCTGTCTCTCAGATAAATAAATAAAATCTTTAAAAATAATAATAAAGAAAAAATCCCTGCTTTCATTGAGTTTACATTCTGGGAACAATAAATAATGTTGACCTAATGGATGTTAAAATGGATTAGAGAGAGATAGAAAGATAAAGCTTTCTGAATTTCTCCATATTTCTGTAAGAAGACCTGGTCTCCTCAAATGTATATGATATAAAAATAGGGAATGTTTGCTTTCATTTTCACCAGAAATACTTCACACATCATATACCATTAGCATTATTTGGTGATCATTTGTCTAGTTTATTGATTTTATCCAAAAGTATAAAAAAACTTATCTCCCAAATAGTGCCAAATGGTTACAACCCAGATTAGGTAAATTCTAGTGTGTCAGGGAGACTGGAACATTATCTTCATAGCTATTTACATGACATAAAGGAGAAAGGTCTTGAATAGGAAACCATCTTTAAGTATGAAAAGATTAGACATAGAGATTGTCTGGTCCCTGGATAGATTTTATTTATTTAGATGATTTAGATAATTTAGATGATTATAGTTAAGATTCAAGTCCCATATATTTCAAAGGAGACCTTTTCAGCAAGAAAAAGATAGCTGTCTCCTTCTTTTTTATAAGCAGAGAATAATAATTTTTCTTCATCTGTTGCCTATGGGGCATCCAAGTATCATGTAAAACTATTGACCTGACACTTAATTGCCCTAAGGATAAGGAGTAGGGCAAGTGGAAGGTCAATGACCTGTTTACAGTGAGCTACTTAAGAATAAATTTCTTTTTCACCCAGAATACCTCATGTGATCCTGAGATCGTGAAACTGAAGAGACTCCACAAAAAAACTGCTTGGTTTGCTCCTTTTCCTGCTTCTCCTCGTGCTAAAACATGCACCTCCACCTTATACATGCCTTATAGTACAGAAAACATACGTGTTCCTTATAATGGTCAAGGAGTTAATAATTTCTTTGTAGTCTTCCAGCACAATTAAAGACATCTAAGGAGCAGCCAGGAGAGGTTGCCATGTATGTTTCCCAGTGCTAGTGACTCCAGATATTTTGACAAGAAGACCCCTGGAACCAGACCAAAGTGACTTGTGGACACCTGAGCATTTATCCTTGTTTTGACCAGTTCCTGGATTCCTGAGAGGAACGCACACCAGAACACAATCCTCAGTAAAAACGCTGTACCTGAAGTAAAGATGAAACTCTTTTTCTCCAAGACACTATTTATATCTGCACTTTCTATGTATCTTCAATAAGCTCTGTCTCACTTTCTCTTGGCTCATGTTTGATTTCTATTCTGCACAAAGCCAAGGACCCTCTTACATGAACCTGTAAGAGCCCTTCTGGGTCCTCAGACCCAGTCAACCTGCCTCAATCATTGAGAATAAAATTAACAAATGCAAATATTAAAACCCAACAGATAGCTTTGTATCCAACAAAAATATACATATCACTTAAACAACTATGAACTATTAAAAATAAATAAATGTCAACAAATTCTGAAGACGGATATTATAAAATTTTTCCCTTTACCCAAGCACAAAATAGAATCAATAAGACACTGATTGAAGAAATTCTGAAACATCAATATAGTGGAATATGAACCATATTTTTTAAAAAGTCTTTTATTTCAAACATTATGTAGAATTTTTATAGACATACAAGTATAAGGAATCATCATGTACCTAGTATGTAGCCTTCAAAACATTAACCCATAGCCAGTCCTGCCCCTTCTGTAAACAATTAGGGATAATAACAGTATCTAACTCCCAGAAATGTCATTTAATCTAAGAGGTTGCTGTAGCTGGTACTGTACCGACCCCAGAGGATGAATTCTAGATATTAACTTCTTCTGCTTGCCCTGGCACTCACAGAGCCCAGCCAGGTTCCACCAAAAGGCATTATTAACAAGGCACCCAGAGGCACATTCCTTCTCATAAAAAGCTAACCTTTTCTGGAGCATACAGTAAGGAGTAGTGAACTGGACAATTATTTCCATTTCAGTTATTTTCTTTTTATTCATGTAACCAACACAAGATGTTTTCCTTGTATTTTTTAGGTTCCTGGTGTTAAAGAATTCTTAATCTAGTTGATCTTTGGAAGTGGGTTTCAGAACTTGAAAAAAAAGTCTCTAAATTAAGTGCCCACAGCAGTCACTCTGCAGTAGTACTAGGTCATTAGACAGAAATGTTCAAGATGACATTAATGTTAGAAGCCCAAAGATGATAAAAATTCACACTTCTGGGGTGCCTGGGTGGCTCAGTGGGTTAAAGCCTCTGCCTTTGGCTCAGGTCATGATCCCAGGGTCCTGGGATGGAGCCCCACATCAGGCTTTCTGCTCAGTAGGGAGCCTGCTTCCCGCTCTCTCTCTGCCTGCTTCTCTGCCTATGTGTGATCTCTATTTGTCAAATAAATAAATAAATTCATTAATTTAAATTGATTAAATTGTATTTAATCAATTTAAATTAATTAAATTAAAATTAATTAAATTTAAATTTAAAAAAATTCATATTACTTATTTTAGAATAAATCCTCTCAGTATAATAATATTACTCGAAACTTTTAAACTTTAAACTTGGTTGGTTTATATAAAACATCAAACTGGTAATAAAGAAAATTATGTTTCCACATAAATAATAAAAGTCATATTTTTATTTAAATTAAATATGTAAAAAAGGCTGTGAAATGATTCTTCTGGCCACAGGTCATAATAATTTTTTAACTTCCTTTTAAATATATATTTAAACTAATCATACATATATGAGTATGGTTAATTTCATTTAGGTTAGCTCTTAAAATTCATGATAGAATAAACCATATATTATCAGTCAAGTCAGAAAATGATGTAGGTCTAAAATAATATTACTTATAATAATCAATAACTGAGAAATTGACTCAAATATTCTGAAAGAAAACAAATAAAAGTCAAGCACAGCAACAAAGAAACAAGGTAAATAGTCATTTACATCAAATGACCTGGCCTTTGCAGGAGATTAAGTTTGTCACAACTCTAAGTTAACAGTAATTTATTATTGTGAAAAACAAAGCTGCATTAGAGAAACCATTAATAAGTTTTCTAATGCTCAGAACATCAGTCTCAAGAATTAAAATCTCAAGTCACAAGACCCAACATATCCAGTTAAGAGAATTGGTCTCCATGCTTCGTGAACTTTCTAAGCAAAGACAATCAATTTAGCAAAGCAGTAGAATCAATGTACTTTCTGTATTAAAAAAGGGTTGATCGTAATAACTAATACTTTACATGATTTAAAAATTTATTAAGAGTCTTTACCTATAATAACTTAATTATTAATAATAATCTATGAGCCAATATTTTTTAATAGAAAACTTTTTATTTACCAATCATTTATTGGCTATTAAATGTTGCTTTGCTCAATATAGAAATCAAAGTGCTTTACAATTCACCTTGTTTTCCAGTCTTTATTTTTTCTCCTCCCCTACCTCTACATGCCCTATTTATTAAACAAGCCACATCTTTTGTTTTCACTGTTTTTGCAAAATACCCTGCACTCTCCTATATCCAGAGTCTTATTTAAGCTCTCTTCTCCGAGTTCTCTACTCCTGCACCTGCACCTGTCTTTAAAGCCTTTTAAGTCCTATAATTTTCCAATACACGTTTTAAGGTCTCCAATTCACGTTTTAAGATCTCACAGTATGCTTGTTTTGGAGTTATGGGAAGCAGAAATCAGAGACAAACAAGATTTTACTATTGTCCTAGAAATGATTTAATTCTCACAATTAAGAACAAGAGCTATTAAATAATCTGCCATCATGAGCAAAGATTTCCCTATACATTTGTCCTCTAAAATTTATTTGAAAAACATAGGTTTGTAGAACTAGTCTACCCCAAATCCTCACAACAGTCAATTTAAGTTTGATAAGTCTGATAAGAAAATAGGTGACCTTCTGAAGTATTTCAGTGTAGGTGAATTATATATATTTTCTTCCCTCACATCTCCCTGGTGTAAGGAGCAAAAAACCTTTATCTTCCAAGAGAATAATATATTAAGATTCTATTGTAAGAGATAACTGCATTTCTATTTCCATTTGTATACCTGCCTAGCCAGTGGCTTATTAATAGCTTCTAAATAATTAGGGTTAAAAAAATAGCAAATGATGGTGTCAGGTGATGGATAAGAGATAGAGAGGTAGGACTTCACCCTTGCATTAAAGTCCTAAGAGGTTGGAAGACAGATTCTATCCCTAGATGAATGCTTAAGATTTAAAAACAATTGTCCAACTGTGTTGTAGAGGGGTTAAAAAAAAATCATGTAAACTAATAAAATGAAGTAAATTGACGCAAGCAGGAATTAGAGAAACAAATGACTAAATTTTACAAAGATATGCCACCTAGGGAGATTGTTGGTTATAGACTCTCATCAATATTTATCCTTTTTAAAAGATGTATTTATTTGAGAGAGAGAGAGAGAGAGAACCAGTCACATGATGGGGGGGAGGGGAGAAGCTAGTCGGGGAGTGAGGAGTAGTCAGAGGGTGAGAAAGAACCCACAAGACCACTCACCGCTAAGCATGGAGTCTGTTGCAGGCTTGACTGAAGGACCCTGAGATCATGACCTGGGCCAGAACCAAGACCTGACCATATAACAGACTGTGCCAACCAGGTGTCCTGTATTTATTCTAAATATTCAATTACCTACTTAAAAACACGTTGGAAATGAAACTTCATTTCTAAGGAAATACATGCATTTCTTTTGAATCTTCACTTGAGAAATCTTTTACGACTTTGATCTCCATTTTAGGAAGTAAATAAACTTTTATTGAATCCATACTAAATTGCAGATATTCTTTTCTAAATTTTCTGAAATACTGTTGGTGAAGCAAACAGCAAATCTCTGAAAGCCAGAAAGAAAATATGTATTGCAATCTGACCTTTAATTACTTGTCCAAACATGTATGACTCTAAACTTTGTGAAAAAACCTCTACCTAATGCAGCTAGTAATTTGCCACTAAACACAATTTCTAAAGATGGCAGTTTTGTTGTATTTTCTAAACTTATCTCAAGTTGATTCATGCCTCCAGACTCTCACACCTCTTACACCATTCTTTCATCAGTAGTATGGATAGAGTGGTCAGCAAAAAAACAGTTGTTTCCTATATTAGTTTTTCTTTTGCTGCTATGACACATTACCATAGACTTAGTGGCTTAAAACAACACAAATTTATTAACAGTTTTATAGAACTGAAGTCCAATATGTATCTCAATGAAATAAATTCAAGGTGTTAGCATGGCTACGCTCCTTTCTGGATGCTTCAGAAGAGAAATTGTTTCTTTTACATTCAGATTGTTGACAGAATTCAGTTTCTTGTAGGATCAAGCTATCATTTATTTGCTGACAATAAATAGAAAGCCATTTTCAGCTTCTGGAGGCTGCTACAGTTCTTGTCTGTGGCCTCCTACTCTGTCTTCACTGTTAGCAAAACTATTCCACTCCTGTTTTGAATCTATCCTGCTTCACTTTTTTAAAAGACTTATTTATTTATTTTAGTGGAGGGTCAGAGGAGGGACAGAGGGAGAGGCAGTGAGAATCTTTATCCTGCTTCTTCTTTAGTCTTATCTATCTTACCTGATCTGGAAATGATACCACTCTCTTAGGGCTGGTATGATTAGATTAGGCCTGCTCAGATAATCCAGGATAACTTCCTTTTCTATAGATAACTCCTATCTAGGTAACAGCTACAGGTTGCTAGTATTAGGGCATGACCTTTTTGGAAGTCATTATTTTGCCTATTACACTGGCTAAGGAAGAAAACTTCTAACAACATTTAATATGCCATCACAATAGCTATTGACACTATGATGAACACACAAAAAAAGGACAAATTATGAAAGCAGAGCAAAATTTGTTCAGCACAGAATCTAACCATAAGATAGAGCATGACATGCACCCAGAATTGATACTAATATAGAGGCACATTTCTTTTTTTTTTTTTTTAAGATTTTATTTATTTACTCCACAGACAGAGATCACAAGTAGGCAGAGAGGCAGGCAGAAAGAGTGGGGGAAGCGGACTCCCCACTGAGCAGAGAACTCAATGTGGGGCTTGATCCCAGGACCCTGAGATCATGACCTGAGCCAAAGGCAGAGGCTTTAACCCACTGAGCCACCCAAGTGCCCCGAGGCACATTTCTGTGTACTGGCTCCCCAGTATTCTTGATGGCATGCTTCTTTCTTCTTGGCTTTCTTATCTCTTGTGGAATTTTCATCTTTTTATAACCTGGATAAAAATTTTTATTTCAAATAATCTGAAGCTATTAAGTCTAAGAAAAGCTTTCAAGAATTCCAAAACAAGCCAAGTTTGCCAGAAGTACTACTATTGATCATGTTTTCTACCAAGAATTCACTGAGGTGTTTTTGTTTGTTTGTTTGTTTATGATTAAGAGGCTCACAGAAGCATGTGCAGTGTAGATGCCATTGGGATGTGAGAACATCCAGAAATTATCACATGTCAAATGATTTCCAAGGTGAGAGATGGTACTCTATTTCTGGAAGTCTCTTAAATATAGTAGATTAAATAGGTCAAATATGCTGACAGTAAACAGTATTTGAAAAGTAATAATCCATAAGTACTTAGCAGGTTGGAACAGGAAAGTAAGGTGTGGAGTAATGTGAGAACTAAAGGAAGAATAAGAATGTATAAATGCTACCTTTATTTCAAAGAAGAGGTAGAGTTGGCCATATTATTTTGCTTATATTGCAATTACTTAAGGTTAAATGTTTGGTTGTTTCAAGTGCTAGTGATTTTAAGGACTTTGTATTTAACAATGAATTGAAATAAACACAGTACAAAAGTATGCTTAAATTTAAGTGTTCCACATTCAACAGAATTTATAAGGTTAAAATCACTATTGAGTATTTAAATTATTCTTCTTTCTAAGATTTTATTTGACAGAGAGAGAAAGATCACAAGCAGGCAGAGCAGCAGGCAAAAGGAGGGGGGGGGGAGCAGGCTCCCCACTGAGCAGAGAGCCCGATGTGGGACTCAATCCCAGGACCCTGAGACCACAGCCTGAGCTAAAGGTAGAGGCTCAACCCACTGAGCTACTCAGGCGCCCAGTGTTTAAACTATTCTAATAGAGATTCATGTTCTTTTTAAAGATTTTATTATTTATTTGATAGAGAAAAAGAGAGCAGAAGGAGAGGATGAGAAGGAGAGGGACAAGCAGACTCCATGCTGAGCATTGAGTCTGATGTGGGGCTTGATCCTAGGACCATGAAATCATGACCTGAACCAGAATCAAGACAGATGCTTAACTGACTGAGCCACCCAGGTGCCCCTAGGATTCATGTTCTATAATAAATGTTATTTTGGGGGAAGAGCAAAATGGCAGAGAAGTAGGAGAGATAAATATCACTGGGTCCCAGGAGCTCAGCTAGAGAGTTATCAAACCATTCTGAACACCTACAAACTCAACAGGAGATGGAAGAGAAGAAGAGCATTGTAGGAACAGAAAAGCGACCACTTTCTGGAAGGTAGGATGTGCAGAGAAGTGAATCTGAGGGAATACAGGGGAAGATAGACCACAGCAGGAGGGGCTGGCTCCTGGCAAGTGGTAGAGCAACAGAGCACAAAATTGGAACTTTTAGAAGTCTGTTCCATTGAGGGATGTCATTCCAGAGGCTAAGTGGGAGCTGAAGCCCTCGTGGGGACAGTGTGGTCTCAGGACCCGTGGGGAGACAAAAAGACCAAGGGTGTCTGAGTTTGCCAAAGGTCTCTGGTATCAGAGCAGGGAAGCCAGCTGCAGAGATGGAATTGAGAAGTGGGCTCTCAGCTTGGGGTTACCTTAAGCCAAGATCTGAGGCACAGCCAGACCAGCAGTGATTCCATAATTGGCAGATCTGGGGAGACTTACCTTCCTCCTCTGGGAGGAACAGCATGAGAGCATGCTGCAGGAACTGGCTGGGTTTGGAGACTCCAAACAGGACCATGTGCCAGAGATAGAAATGCTCAGTCACAGTCTGGGTGAACATGGAGCATGGCTGGAGACCAGGGAGATGGGAGGGATTCACTGCTTTTCTCTGAAGGTGCACTGAGGAATGTGGCCCTGAGTTCTCAGTTCCTATGGGATGAATCACTTGCTGGGACAGTGTGGTCACAGTACCCACAGGGTCACGAAAAGACCAGGGGTGTCTGAGTGTGGCAGAGCTGCCAGGTATCAGAGTGGGGAAGCCAGCTGAGGAGATAGGCTCTCAGCTCATAGTTATCTTAAGCCATAACCCAAGGCACAGCCAGGCCACTGTTCTTCCAGTAGGGAACCCACAAGTGGCAGATCGAGGGAGAATCACCTTCCTCCTCTGGAAGGAGTGGCAGGGGATCATGTTACAGGAATTGGCTGGGTTTGGAGACTCTGAACAGGGCCATGTGCCAGAGATAGAAATGCTGGTAACAGGCTGGTGAGCATAGAGCACAGTCAGAGAGTAGGGAGACTGGAGGGATTGACTGCTTTTTTCTGAGGGTGCACTGAGGAGTGCAGCCCTGAGCCCTCAGCTTCTACACAGCAGCCGGATATTGGGAAGCCACCATCTTTATTCTCTGCCTCCAAAGCTGTATGAAAGCATTCATGGAACAAAAGCTCCTAAGAGCAAAACTAAGCAGATTACTTAGACTGGCCCATAGCAAGGGTGGTGTAATTCCCCCTCGGGCAAAGACATTTGAGATTCATGGCAACAGGCCCCTCCCCCAGAATACCAACAAGAACATCCTGCCAAGACCAAGTTCACTGGTCAATGAAAACTACAAAACTTCAGAGCAACGGGAATACAACACATAGAATTCATGGCTTTTCCCCATGATTCTTCAGTCTTTCAAAGTTAATTTTTTGAAGTATTATTTTTTCTTATTCTATTTTCTAAAAATTTCCCCTTTGTTATTTTAACGTTTTTTAACTGTTTTATCTTATCATTTTAAAAAGCTTTTTAAATTTTCATTGTTATAGTCATATTCTATCCCTTCATTGTATTTAACCTTATTTTTTGTATACATGTAGGTTTTTCTTTCTTTAAAGTTTTGGGATACAGTTTCTTCCAACAGATCAAAATACACCCTAAATCTAGTGCATGGCTTTGTTATAGTCTCCAGCCTGATCACATTTTTTCCTCTTTTTTTTCTTTTCTTTTTTAAACTAACTTCTTATCTTACCAATTCAATTTTTAGAATCTTTTAATTTTCATCTTTATAGTCATATCTCATCCCTTCGTCTTATTTACCCTTATTTTTGTATATATATATATATATATATATATATATATATATATACATACATACATATATGTATATGTATATGCCTCCCAAAATTTTAAGAAAGAAAAACATATATATATATATGTACCCACAGGGTCACGAAAAGACACATATATATATATGTTTTTCTTTCTTAAAATTTTGGGAGGCAGTTTCTTCTAACAGAACAAAATGCATCCCAAATCAAGTGTGCAGCTCTCTTCTATTTTATGTGTGTGTATATATATATATATATATATTTTTTTTTTTTTCCCTTATTTCTTCTCCCCTCAGTTTTGGGCCTCTTCTGATTTGGTTAGTGTATATTTTTCTGGGGTCATTGCTACCCTTTTAGTATTTTGTTCTCTCATTCATCTATATTTATCTGGATAAAATGACAAGGTGGAAAAACTTACCTCAAAAAAAAAAAAAAAAGAGCAAGAAGCAGTACCAATGGCTAGGGACCTAATCAATATGAATATTACTAAGATGTCAAAACTAGAGTTCAGAATATTGATTATCAAGCTGCTAGCTGGGCTCAAAAAAAGCATGGAAGATACTAGAGATCCCTTCCTGGAGAAATAAAATCCCTTTCTGGAGAAATAAAAGAACTAAAATCTAACCAAGTTCAAATAAAAAAAAAAAAAAAACTATTAATGAGGTGCAATAAAAAATGGAGGCTCTTACTGCTAGGATGAATGAGACAGAAGAGAGAATTAGTGATATAGAAGACCAAATGATAGAGAATAAAGAAGCTGAGAATAAGAGAGATAAACAACTACTGAATCACAAGGGGAGAATTTGAGAGAGAAGTGATACCATAAGATGAAATAATATTAGAATAATTGGGATCCCAGAAGAAGCAGAAAAAAGAGAGAGAGGCAGAAGGTATATTGGAACAAATAATAGCAGAGAATTCCCCTAATTTGGGGAAGGGAATAAGCATCAAAATCCAGGATGCACAGAGAACCCCATCAAAATCAATAGGTCAACACCCTGTCATCCAACAGTAAAACTTACAAAAGTCTCCGTGACAAAGAGAAAATCCTGAAAGCAGCTTGGGACAAGAGGTCTGTAACATACAATGGTAGAAATATTAGATTGGCAGCAGACCTATCCACAGAGACCTGGCAGGCCAGAAAGGACAGGCATGGTATATTCAGAGCACTATACAAGAAAAATATGCATCCAAGAATACTATATCCAGCTAGGCTGTCATTGAAAACAGAAGGATAAAAAGGCTCCAGGACAAACAAAAACTGAAAGAATTTGCAAACACCAAACTGATCCTACAGGAAATACTGAAAATGGTCCCCTAAGCAAAGAGAGAGCCTAAAAGTAACAGACCAGAAAGAAACAGAGACAATATATGGTAACAGTCACCTTACAGGCAATGCAGTGGCACTAAATTCATATCTTTCAATAGTTACCTTGGATGTAAATGGGCTAAATGCCCCAGTCAAAGACATAAGGTATCAGAATGGATAAAAACAAAACAAAACAAAACAAAACAAACAAACAAACAAAAAAAACAAAAAACAAAAAAAAATCCAAGACCCATCCATATGCTGTCATTAAGAAACTCATTTTGACCCCAAAACACCTCCAGATTTAAAGTAAAGGGGCAGAAAACAGTTTACCATGCTAATGAACATCAAAAGAAAGCTGGGATGGCAATCCTTATTATGTCTTTCTCCCACACCAAGCCAAATAAATGGAACTATCTGCTGTATAAATCATTTAAATGATATAATGGATTTGCTGATGTTTTCTTTTTCAAGATTATTAGTGCTGTTTCATTTTTCCTGATTTCATCTGTTTAAAAATGTACAGGTTAGGTTAGGCCTGAAAGGGGTACAGAGTAGTATGGCCAGGGATTAGGACTGGTTCTGTATCTCACTTCTTTGAAGATGGTCAGTCCATGGAGTCAATTAATGATCCTACTCTTTTGCTCCATTACTCACCTGTGTGAGCCTTTTTCATATGCTATTTTAGATTTGTGGCTACCATGCACAAGATTTGTAAAGGAAGAGAATACAAAATAAAATTCACTATTAATGTTATGATTAGGAAGTAATTAGAAAGTACAATTCTGAGTTTCAGTCTTAATTCAACCTATAAATTAATTTATTAAATCTGCAATAAATGGATTACCTAGTACTCTTATTAAAAATAACACATCAATTTAAACAAAAAATGGACCTCATTATTCTTTATTTGTTCTTTGACCAGTACCAAAATTACAAGTTCCTATCAGAAAAAGACAGGTGGCTATTTGACAGACTGGTCTACAATATCACCACTGCACAAAATTCTCAATCTTTTGATATACTTATCCATCACTGCCAAGCTCTGGAATAATGTGATTGCGGTAATAGAATGAAATGGTTGTACTCTTGAAGCAGTAGGTGGCTTTGCCTAGTGTAGATGAATTATTGCCAAGGAATACATTGGTCATGCACAAAGCAACTGTATTTTGCTTCCTCAGATTTAGTTAAACTATACTCTGAATCAGTGGTGCTCAAAATTGCTCCAAAGTCCTATAAAATACAGCAGCAATACCAATACAAGTTTAACTCAGCTTGAAATTTGCAAACTGAAGTTAAAAGACTGCTTTTGAGAATGGGATAATTTTAAGAATTTTTTCCTGGTAAATCTTTAAAATATAGTTTAAATGTTTTTAATGTTTTACTAAATACCATAAAAGTAAAAAGTTTGTCTCTCCCCTACTGGCATATAAATTGAGCATTATTTATTTGTTATTCCAAAAAAATATAACAAATGCTTATCAGGCAATTTTGTGCTCACTGTTAACAAGGAGGACCAAGTCTTGCCCTTTGAGAGACTTATATCTTATGGGGGAAATAAACACTATACAGATTATTAATTAAAAAAAAGATATAATTCCCCCCAAAAAGATAATTTTTTAAAAGATACAATTTTAGTTGGAAAAAAAGTGTTGTATGAAGACAAAACAGAGTAATGGTTAAAAGTGATATGGGTAGAGAATGACTCACTGAGGAAGTGACATTTGTTTAGAGACCTAAGAAAGTGAGAGCATAGCCATGCAAATATGAAAAGGGAGAATATACCTGGGCAGCAAGTACAAAGTTCTGTTGTGAAATGACCTTGATTTGTTAAAGGAATGACAAGGACAATATGATGCAGCAAGATGTCTAAGAGATTAGAAAGTAATATTGATGGAAAACAGGACTAACTTTCTAAAATTAAGAGATTTTTCAAGAAGTGAGCTAAAAGAAATATCTTTTAAAGAGTAGGGCAAGAATGGAAGTATCCTTTCATTGATTTAAAAAAGAGACAATAATTGTGAGCAGTGGAGGCAATGAGAAATATCTGAATTTGGATTTATTTTAAATGTTTCAACAGATTTTGTCAATGTTGAGTATAAAAAAAAGGGGGGGAGAGTCAATAATGACACTCAAATTTAAGGGCTTTTTATTTGGGTAAACAGTAATATCTTTGAGGACAATGAGGGACCCTGGAACAGGATCATGTTTGAGATGGGGAAATTCATCATTTATACAATACACTCACCTTGGAGATATTGTGGGTTTAATTCTGGGCTATTTTAACAAAGCAAATATCACAATAAACCAAGTCAAATGAATATTTTGCTTTCCTTGTGTATATAAAAGTTACATTTAACCATACTGTAGTCTACTAAGAATACAACAACATTATGTCTTAAAAAAAAGGAATGTGCATACATTGATTAAAAAAAAATACTTTTTGCTAAAAATTACTAACCATCACCAGAGCTTTCAGCAAGTCATAATCTTTTTGCTGGTAGAGGGGCTTGCCTCAATATTGATGGCTGAAGGGTGGTAGTTGCTAAGTTTGGAATTGCTGTGACAATTTCTTAAAAGAAGACAACAGTGAAATTTGCTTCAGTGACTGATTCTTGCTTTGACTTCTCTGTAGCATGCAATGCTGTTTGATAGCATTTTACCCACAATAGAACTTCTTTCAGAATTGGAGTCAATCCTTAAACCCTGTTCTAGATCCACTGTTCTTATTGACTAAGTTTATGCAATATTCTAAATC
The DNA here is from genome assembly GCF_010015895.1 of Lontra canadensis. NCBI lineage: Eukaryota > Metazoa > Chordata > Mammalia > Carnivora > Mustelidae > Lontra > Lontra canadensis. The sequence continues at coordinate 1,514,795 of NW_022631004.1, read as the reverse complement.
CTTGTTGTTACTTAAACAATCTTCATAGTATCATCACCAGGAGTAGATTCCACCTCAAGAAAACATCTTCTTTGCTCATCCATAAAAAACAACTCTTTATCCATTCAAGTTTTATCATGATCTTGTAGCAATTCAGTCACATCTTCAGGCTCCACTTCTATTTATCTTACTATTTCCACCACATGTGCAGTTACTTCCAGTCTTGAACCCTACAAAATCATCCAATTGGTTGGAATCAACTTCTTTCAAACACTTGTTAATGTTGATATTTTGAACTCTTCTCGGGAATCACTAATTTCCTTCATGGCTTCTAGAATGGTGAATCCTTTCCAGGGGTTTTTAATTTGCTTTGTCAATATCCATCAAAGGGATTAATATCTAAAGCAGCTATAGCCCTACAAAATGTATTTCCTAAATAATAAAACTTGAAAGTTGAAATTACTCCTTGATCCATGGACTGCAGAATGGATATTATATTAGCAGCCATGTAAACAACATTAATCTCATTGTCCATCTCCATCAGAGCTCTTGGGTGACCAGGTGCATTGTCAATGAGCAATCACATTTTTAAATGTGTCTTTTATTCTAAGCAGTAGATCCCAACAGCAGGCTTAAAATATTCAGTAAACCATGCTGACAACCAATGTGCTATTATTCAGGCTTTGCTGTTTCATTTAGAAAGCATGGCAGAGTAGATTTAGCATAATTCTTAGGAGACTTAGGTTTTCAGGATGGTCAATTAACACTGGTCTTATAGCCATTAATTGCATTAGCCCCTAATAAGAGAAGTAGCCTGTCCTTTGATGCCAGGCATTGACTTTTCCTCTTTACCTGGCAAAGTCCTAGATCGCATCTCCCAATATACAGTTCTTTTATCTACATTGAAAAATCTGCTGTTCAGTGTAGCCACTTATCTTAGCTAGATCTATAGAATTTAATGTAGCTTCTCCATCAGTGCTTGCTTCTTTAACCTAACATTTTCTTGTTATGGAGACAGCTTCTTTCCTTAAACCTCATGATCCGACCTCTGCTAGCTTCCAGCTTTTCTTCTGCAGCTTCCTCACCTTTCAGCCTTCCGGGCATTAAAGAGAGTCAGGCCTTGTTTGTCTTAGGGGAATGTTGTGGCTGCTTGATCTTCTATCCAGACCACGGAAAATTTCTCCATATCAGCCATAAGACTGACTTTCTTACAATTTCTGTGTTCCCTGGAGTACCTTTTTAAATTTTCTTCAAGAACTTTTGCTTGGCATCACCACATTGGTGCAAGTGACCTAGCTTTTGTCCTATATCAGCTTTTGACATACCTTCTCAGTAAACTTAGTCATCTCTATCTTTTGATTTAAAATGAATACTGTTATACACAACTAATGAATTGTTGAACACTACATAAAATATTAATGATGTGCTACATGTTGGCTATCTGAACATAATAATGATTTTAAAAAATTGTTTCTACAGGGGGAGGAGTCAAGATGGCGGAGAAGTAGCAGGCTGAGGCTATATCAGGTAGCAGGAGATCAGCTAGATAGCTTATCTAAACATTGCAAACACCTACAAATCCAACAGGAGATCGAAGAGAAGAACAGCAATTCTAGAAACAGAAAATCAACCACTTTCTGAAAGGTAGGACTGGCGGAGAATTGAATCCAAAGAGACGGGAAGATAGAAGGCAGGGGGAGGGGCTGGCGCCCGGCAAGAGGCAGAGTAACGGAGCACAAAATCAGGACTTTTAAAAGTTTGTTCTACTGAGGGACATCACTCCAGAGGCTAAACCGGGGTGAAGCCCATGTGGGGTCAGCATGGCCCCAGGTCCCACAGAGTCACAGAAGGATCAGGGGTGTCTGAGTGTCGCAGAGCTTGCAGGTATTAGAATGGGGAAGCCGGTTACAGAGACAGAGCTGAAGAGTGAGCTCTCAGTTCGGGGTTACCTTGAACTGGTCACAGCCTGGGTGAGCTCAGAGCTCAGCTGGAGGCCAGGGAGACGGGAGTTATTGGGCGCTATTCTCTGAGGGCACACTGAGTGGTGGGGCCCTGAGCTCTTGGCTCCTGGCTGGAGACTGGGAGGCCGCCATTTTCATTCCCGTCCTCTGGAACTCTATGGAAAGCATTCAGGGAACAAAAGTTCCCGAAAGCGAACTTGAGCGGATTACTCAGCCCGGCCCCGGGTAAGGGCGGCGCAATTCTGCCTGGGGCAAAGACACTTGAGAATCACTACAACAGGCCCCTCCCCCAGAAGATCAACAAGAAATCCAGCCAGGACCAGTTCACCTATCAAGGAGTGCAGGTTCAATACCAAGGAGAGCAACGGAATTCCAGAAGAGGAGAAAGCAAAGCACTGAACTCATGGCTTTCTCCCCATGATTCATTAGTCTTGCTTTTTTTTTAAATTTTTTTTTCTTCTTCTGCTATTTTTTTTTAACTTTTACCCTTTTCTTTTTTAACGTTTTT